>NC_056725.1:8113803-8391303 GCF_019279795.1 Protopterus annectens
TATTTGATTTTCACACACACACACACACACACACACACACACACACACACACACACACACACACACACACACAAACACCTGAGAAATGCTGGCACAGATCTGCCAGCAATGTCCCCCTCTGCCCAGGTTATAAGGTAAATTCACTGCCATCAGCCAGCTACTTTAAGGCTCTTACAAGGGTACCCAATTATGCTTTCACCAATGGAGTAAGGCTTTTTGAAGCAGCCACAGTTTTACCAAATAAATATAAGTACTCTCAAAGATTTAAACTTTATTATTTTAATAATAAAAGAACATGAAAATACTAAGTATCTATTTACAGTAAACACCAGAGTTTCAGTCACAGTAAATATTAAGAATAACATCAATGGAAACATTCACACAGATACAGAAAAGCAATACTTAACCAATCTCACTATATTTTCCTGACTGAAATAAATAATTACTGTACCCTAATTCACTTACTAGAGCAAGGCAAGATGATGTAGGTGAGTGCTCCTTCTTTGTCAGGTTTCAAAAACAGACTGCTGAGAGCCAAGTGACATCTGTCACTAATATCTGGATATCATTTCAGTGCTGGCTATAGAATGACATCACATTTGGTGATCTGAGACTGGTTTCCACACTACCCCCTTTACTAGAAACTGAAAAAGAATTTAGCACATATGTGTCACAATACACACACAGAGCTTTGCTAAGATGTGTTATAGCATCTAGAAGCTATAAAACCATTTGAAAAACTTCCACCCTTCCAGGGTAGCAAATAAATCATTCCTAAGGACAATGCAGTAGGATTCCTAGTCTTGGTTTTCCCAGACGTTTTGTCTCTGGCTGCAATCAGAACTGCGAAATACAATCTTTATGGCCTAAACCAGGTGATTTAATTTCAGACTATTTTTTAAAGTTAGCTGAACTGAGATTAACCTCTTCTCTTCCAAATCCTCTGTTATAATATATTCATTTCAACAGTTACAATACAGTCTGACATACAGGTATATTTCTTTTCTGTACATCAGGACCCACTGTTGGTACATTCTTAACACAAGCAACTTTACAAATACATTTTCAACACAAGCACCTGTGCAAATCAGTTTGATATACAAAAAAACTTCCAATTAGCTATGCTGGCATATGTTTCACAGCCACTGCCTTACTTCTCCTGGCATAGCTGGCACTAGCTCACATCATCCTTTCCAAATAACCCAAATGACAGAAAAAATATTCTGTCTAACTTATCCTATAACTTTGGATAATATGATCATAAGAATTACAAGCTAATCAAGTCATGAAATGATTGACATCTTGCTGATTCCCACCCTCACAGCATGCCACCTGCGTTTAATAAGGTGGAGTGGGTCAGGCAAAATATAAATTTGCAGATGCCCATCCAATCATCAAGGCTATTTTTGAAGGATGTAAGAGGGTTACTCTCTTTGACATTTAAGGAAAGTTTATTCCACCGAACTGGTAAACACTGGGTACTGAATCCAGCTGTTCGCTGTATTTTACTTATTTGTTGGTGAAAGTGTAAGCCTTTAGATTTAGTGCTTGTGGAGATGTTAGTCTTATGTAGATGCATGAGGTCCCTCACAGCTTGGTCCCTAATAGAGTAGAATGCAAGGTACAGACAACTGTGTATAAGCCTGTAGGAGTCAAGGTACAGGGCATAGGAGTTTAAGACTATCTTGATATCCAAGGTTCTTTAGGCCAGTAAGTCAAGAAAAATAAATTATGTTTTCATCATGAAGTTCTGTCTGTGTTGTCGATCTTCATTCATTCTTGACAGTTGGGTTCCGGTTCCATCCTTGGAACAGACTCAGCTATTATAACAAGCTCGCACCAGCCAGAAACCCTCGAGCTACGGTTATTCATAGTGCCTCTCTTCTCTTCCCTTCAGATTGAGTTTGCCCATAGAAAACAAAAAGTGGAAGCTTTGTCTGAGCAACTGCTTTTACTGAACCAGGACTAGTTCCGGACTACCAGGAGCCTTTAGAGGGGGAACGAGGGTGGGATGTCAGGAATGAATGAATGAAGATTGACAACACAGATGGAACGTTATGGTAAGAACATGACCTCTTTATCTGATGTCGTCAATCTTCATTCATTCATGACAGTTGGGACAGAGTCCCTAGCTACTTCTGTCCCTAGCTACTTTATGTCCAGGAAGGCCTTATGGAAGGATATTCCTGAGCACCACAGAGCCAAAGGATGCTCTTCCCCTGGAGACCATATCCAATTTGTAATGAGTGATAATGGTATGAGGAGTAGCCCGTGTAGCTGCTGTGCAAATGTCATCCATGGAGGCTCTAGAATGAAATGCCACTGAAGTGGAAACTGACCTGGCAGAGAGAGCCTTGACTTTAGTTGATAAACTCATTTTATTTTGGTGATAAACAAAGGTGATACAATCTCTCAATCATTTCGACAAGGTGACTTTGGAAACTGGTTTGCCTAGCCGAGGACCTGAAAAGAACAGGAACAATTTGTCCAATTTTCTGAAGGACTTCATTCTGTCCAAGTAAAAATGTAATTGTCTGTGTACATCCAACAAAAGCAAACAATATTCTTGTTTGTTTGAAAAATTTGGAAAGAAAACTAGCAGGACAGGCAGGTCCAATGGATTGGTTAATATTTGAGTCTGAGACAACTTTTGGTAGAAAGGGGTTAGTCCAAGTGATACTCTCTCTTTATAAAAATGATGCATGGCTGCTTTACACACAAGGCCTGCAATTCTGATATTCTCCTGGCTGAAGTGATGGCTACCAGGAATAAGGTCTTCTAAGATAAAAAATTTATATCACAGGTGGCTGCTGGCTCAACGGGCTGATGAGTCAAAGTTTGTAACTCTAACATCAAATTCCAATGAACCATTGAACTTAAATTTTCACATCCATGGATGCCCTTGATATATTTCCGTTGTACTCTTTCCTGTTTACTCATGTTGGTTATCTTATAGGGTTTCCATATTGTTATTCCATACTCAAGTTTGGATCTAATGTAACTAATGAACAATTACTTCATTATTTTTGATTTCCTAGACTTTATAAATCTTTTTAATACAACCTATAATTCTACAACTATCATTAACCAATTGGTTGATATGATTAGAAAAACTCATAGCTGAATCTACACATATAACCAGGTCCTCAAATGAGTCTACAGTTTCAATCACTGTGTGCTGTATTAACTATTTACCTTTCAATTTATGCCTACCAAATCTCATATGCTTAGTTTTTGATGTATTTATCACCATATTATTCTCCTGTGCCCAAATGGTCAATTTAGTCAAGTTATTTTGCAGACATGCCTTATCTGTAACACAATAATCAGTTTACCCAATTTCAGCTCATATGCATATAGACTGCAGAACACCTCTGATGAAAAAGTTAGGTCTGAAAGATACAATCTAAACAACTAAGGGCCTAGGGCAGAGCCCTATGGTACACCTTAACTGTAACCGATGATTTTGCCTGTCCATTTGCTGTATGATACTTGCCATGTCCTATTTCTAAGCCATGCAGCTATCCATCTTATCAAGAGTACATCAATAATTAGTTGTACTAATTTATTGATCAATGTTATGTGTATGACCCTGTCAAATGCTGAAGTTAAATCTTTACAAATTACATCACAGCACAATTTTTTATTCATAGATATTATATTGTTATAGAACATCACGTTACAAGTAGTGATAGATCTGTTTTCAACATATGCATGCTGATATACGGTTTCAAGTCCCAACCTATCCAGTTCTAACAATAACTTATCCAAAATAACCTTCTCCATTATTTTTCCACAACATGAAAGAAGACTTATGGGTCTATATGACTCTGGGTTTGTCCTATTCCCCTTTTCCTTAAAAACAGGTTTAATAAGTGCATGTCTCCAATCTTGAGGAATCTCCCCATATTTATATGACCTAGTGAATAATAGATATATTGGTACTGTAAGTTCTTGCTGAACTGTTCTCAGGTAATTGTTACTAATTCCATCTCCTTCCTGTGTTTTGTTTGGATCCAGTTTGTGCAGTTCTTCTTCAATATAATCTAATTTGGTTTCAGTATCTGGGGTTACCTGGATGTCACTAGGACAACTTACCACCCTTTTGTGGGTCAAAGTCAAACTGTTTTGCATAAGATTTTGTAAATACATCTTGCCCATTTTTATGTGGTAATACACATCCTGACGATATATAGAGCACATCCAATCATCTTTCTCCAGAAAAGGAAGGATAGACTGAAGCATGATAATCTGGAATTTTATCTATTTGACAAACTTGTTCAAGATAATGAGGTCTAGAATCGGCCTCCAGTCCCCTGTCATTTTTGGCACCAAAAAGAATCGAGTAAAATTTGGATCCTACTTGGTCTGGTGGGACTGTTTGGATGACTTTTTCTGAGCAGCTTTTGAATTTCTTGAGCTGCTGCATCCCTCTGACTGGGTGGAATGTCGGGGATTCACCTTTGGGGCCTTGGATAAAGATCAAAGGGGGATATGGTAACCTCTAGCAATTATTGTCTGCACCCAATAATCTGATGTTATTGAATGCCAGGCCAAGTAGTGCAGAGAGAACCTTCCCCTGACTGCCTCCAGAGGTAAGCAATTGGGCTGCTCCTCAGGAGTGCTGACAGGGTTGCCCAGAAAAAACATCTAATAAACCCTGGTTACGTGGGTCCCCTCTACCACGGGAAAGGCATCTTCCTGATAAGTTCCTCTCTCTGCCCCAGGGAGAAAATTTGCCATGTGTGTCCTGAAAAGGCCCTTGGGACTTCCTGAACCACATCTTACCAGTCCTCTGATTTCTGGAATAGGGTCATTGAGGAGCGGAAAACCATACGCCCACAGCAGAAAACATCTTTCTGTCCTTTTCACACCTGGCTAATGTGTCTTTAACTTTTGGGCCAAACAAGGAAGAATCAATGAGATCGTTGACGAAGGAAGACTTGAAAAGGTCCGTGAAGTCACACAAGCACATCCACGCATGACGTCTCATGATAATGCCTGCACCTGCTGCTCTGGCCATCCCTTCGGTTGTATGTGCAATCAACTGAGTGGAAGAGTTAGAGGTAGATTCTACGGTCGGACGCTGGGAGGCAACCTTGTCATGTACCTCATCAGACACTGCTCCTGCAAGGGTTCCTGAGAGTTCATTGATCAGGTCCCTTTAAAGAAGGGTAAAATGTGTCCAATAATTCAACGACCAAATGGTAATGGTCATTGAAGCATAAACTCACTTCCCTAATCTGTCCAATGTCTAAGACTCTCAGTTTGGAGGATGGGCAGTAGAACTCTCCTCTGTGAGTTCCTTCTTTGCGGCCACTGCCACCACCATAGCATCTACTATTAAACCCTTGGACCAGTGGGGTTGATCATCTGGGGGGGGGGTATTTTGTCTGGTCTCTGGGGCATTGGCTGTACAGTGTCAGGGGCCTTTCAAGCACATTGCATGATGAGCTTGACTAACTCATCTGCAGACGGGGTCACCCAGGAAGTAGAAGGTTGCGCACAGAAAGCCTGCAAGAAGACAGATTCCTTGCAGGAAGGGTTGGTGGGCTTCCAGTCAACCCTCTGCTTTAAGATTTCTAGGATGTCTCCAAAGGAGACATCTTCAGGGGCGACTGTGGGGACCCTTCCCCTTCATCAAAGTCTGTATCCTCGGTGAAAGATTCTTCCGGAGAATCAACATGCTTCCTCTTGCATGGCCTCGTATAGGGTAGCTCATCGGGGGGGATCTGAAGAGAGGGTACCTTGCAGTAGGGTGTCTTGCTGTTTCCGTGCCCACTGCCTCAATGTAGTAGACTGTGACAGCTGTGAACCAGAGGACACATAGATATGACATTCCGACGTCGAAGGAGCCAACTGTGAGCTTGCTGAGGCATGTACTCTCCATAATCTGAGCCTAGATCCAAGAAAGACAACCTATGAACTGGGGTCACACCCTGCTCCAACGAGCCTGCCCCCAGAGAAGAAGCCATGAGAGGACATGGAACTGTCAAAGCAACTGGAACCGTAGACGGCGCCATGGAAAAAAGTCAGTACCGTACTAGGGATTCCAGAGCCAGCAGCCAGGTCATGATCTCATGGGTGGGTTGGCTGCAACTGAGCTGAGATTTACAGAGTGGGTTCAGGCTCCACCATCGGTACCGAAGAATTTGGCACCAGGAGAAGCTTTAGCGTTGAGGGCTCTAAATCCTGCAGGGAGGTCGAAGGAGGAGGATGATAAGTTGGAGTTTGTGGAGAAAAAACTTGGGCCCCAGTGGGAAGGAGGTCCTAGATGGGGTTGGAATAGCTCTGGCCACCAACAGCTGATCCACCAGTCGAACTACATCAAGCTCCAAAAGGGTCCTGATGGAACGAACAGACATTCCTGAGGGAGATTCTGGGTGAACAAAGGGACTGAGCTGCTGACCAACAAAGGGGTCAATTGATGGGGAATATTGAGTCCTGCATAGGGGATCGACCTTTGGCACCATACCAAAAACTTGTGTTGGAGTGGAAGTGACCAGTTTTACAGGGTAAACTATTATTGATGCTGAGAGGGTCTGAGGTATTGTGGAAGGGGTCGGTACCGTGGCAACTTTAGTCGGTTCCATGGAAATAGATGGCACCATGGAAGGGGTCATAGACTCTGGTGCAAAAACAGTTGTCGGTGCCAATTTAAATTGTTTAGGCTTTGGTTCCTTGGAAACCTGGCCTTTGGACAATTTTGGTTTATGAGACTGAGGAGAAGCTGGGACCAAGTGGCTCCTCTTCTTAGTTTCTTTTTTAGGAGGTTTTGACACCTTTGCCTCAGACAAAGCCTCCGAAAAGGCTTTTTTTTAACAACCCCTTTAAGATCAATTTGTTTTTACACTCTGCCAGGGTGCGGGTACTGAAGCCTTTACAGAGCACACATGGAGGCTGGATTTGTAAGTGCTGCACCCCTAAACAATACACACTGGCAAAACACCCATCAGAGTTGGGCATCTTCCTTCCACATTTGTCATATTGTTTAAATCCTGTGGTATCTTTTTTTGTCAGCCATTATCAGATAAATCACAGCAATGAACAGCCATTCACGTGATCACACAGACACATGCATAATAATGGGAAAAACAGAGCAAGTGAAAGATATTTTTTTGTTTTGTTTTGTTTTTTTTTTTGTTGTTTTTTTTTTTTTTAGTGTACCAACTATGGTAGCAGAAGAAATATCCTGAAGGGTAAAGAGAAGAAAGGGGAAAGAATACCAACAATGGTATTTGAGAGTTACCAGAGGTAAGAGGGTAGGGAGGGGCCTATACAAATTATGGTAAGGAAGAAATGACAAATAGGTAAAAACGATAGATAAAACAGTATTCACACACAAATTTAGTAATATATAGTAAAGCAACCAAGAAATATGAAGAGGGGAGCTGTAAAGAAAAAAAAAATATCATGAAATGTATAGAAATATAAAACACTTCGTTTGAGAGCACAGCCTGACACGTCTTGAAACTTTACACGGCAAACAAGATCTGAAGAGAATGGAAGAAAGGTACTATGGGTAACCTTATCTTGAAAGTTTCTGGCTGGCATGAGCTTGTTACAATGGCCGAGTCGGTTCCGAGGATGGAATCGGGACCCAACTGTCATGACTGAATGAAGTTTGACATCCTCAGATGTATTAACACCTTTCTAGCTGGATTGAGTCTACACAGTTACAGGTATCGGTACATACTAAAGTGGGCATTGCACTCAAAAACTGGTCTAAGTAAAGGTGAGTACAGATTAAGAGTAACATCTTTTGACCTGGATGAGATGCATTTAGTTATCAGTTATGCTAAACAAAGTTTTAATGACCACTGATGATACATGGTGGTTGACAGAGAGGAGCTATTGACCCAGTTGCTAAAATCTATCACTGTTGCATCAGTTTGACATGGGGGTGCTGGCTGTTTTATAGGTTAGGGGTAGACATTTTGTTTTGTTACTAAAACTGAAAAAGCAGAACTTTTCCCCATTTACATTTAGCCCTTTCTCATTACACTACTGTTTTGGAATATTCAGTTCTTGTTGTAGGGCCACAGTATTAAAGGCTGATTTGACAATGATGCTCAAATTGGAGTCATCAGCAGATTTCGTTAACCATAGGTCACAGTTAGTTGTTTGGAGGTCAGATAAGTATATCACAAACAGGAGGGGTCCCAGCACTGATCCCAGAGGTACACTACTGGTTACTTTTTACACCTTGATGTCTACTTTAACTATGAGAATTTTACCAGTTGTCAACCCATCTCACCACATGTGGGTCTAGATTTAGATAATTTAGTTTGCCAACAATACTGGAATGGGGAGTGGTGTTAAAAGCCTTGATTACGTACAGAAAAGCTGTGTGGATTGCTGGGCCTCCAACTACATCGTCTGTGACTTACACACACACACACACACAAACACACACACACACACACACACACACACACACACACACACACACACAAAATTCATCAGATTAACAGATATGATCTTTCCTTTACAAACCTAAATTGCTGAGGGTCAAGATTCAAAAAGACTTTTGGTATTGCAATTAATGAAGTCCGAAATAAATTGTTCCACATCCTTACAGATTAAGCTAGTCAGACTAAATGGTCTATACTTCCCCGGATCAGTGGTGTTTCCACTCTTATGGACAGGCATTACAAGTGCTGTATTCCATGCTTCAGGGTCATACCCAGATGCTAAACTTAAGATGAACAAATTTAGAAGGGATTCTACAAGAGTGGCACTGTTTATTATGTGAGCAGGTATGTTGTTGTGTCCCACTGGCATTATTTTTTTCTTTTTAGATGATAATTAAGACATACACCTTTAATATTTTAGGTGGTGTTAACGCATTTAGTGCTTTGCAGTTTTCAAGGCTGTGTCCATGGTGAAATGTGCACTAAACTTGCCTGCCAATACATTTGCTAGACCCATTGGGTCAAATTAAGTGACATCACATTGAATTAATTCTGAACGCTGATCGGTATTGTTTCATAGAATCCTAAAATAGCTAACAAAGGATTTATAGGTTTCCTTAGCCTCAGCTGCCAGTTTTAGTTCATGTGCAGTTTTGGTGCTCCTAATGGTAGCTTTTGGTTCTTTTCTAATCCATCTGGTAGAGTCTCTAATGGGCATGGATTTATGTTTATTGCTTGATTTTATGATTTTATTTCTTCTGTTATAGAGATTGTTAACTCTAGTGCCTCACTGATTACAAGGCTTACTGGCCTAAAGGCCATAGGATCTATAGTGGCTGCTATTGAACTGCCCAGTATACATGGTTCTCAAAGGGGCTGCTTGATCTAAGTATTTTTCTAACTAGGGTTAAGCTCCAAAGCAAAGTAGCAGCTGCATCGTCATGGGGTCTAGTGGTATTACAAGTAAATTTAGGGACCTCATCATAGAGCTTGAATAAATTTGCTCTCCTGCGGTCCTAAATTCAGATTTGTTCAATGGTTGGTATATTGGGTTCCTATTAGAACGACAAAAACGCATTTTGTCGAATGCGTATTCGTCGACACATGTAGGGCGAACAGGCAAAACAGCAAAGCAGCTGTTCAGTGAATTCTTTCCCTGGGAAAGAAGTTGCTTGACTGCTTCGTTGCTTTGCTAGTGTAGTGTGGTCCCTTGTCCGGTATAGCTCCCGAGCGTGAATGTGCAACAGTTACTGACCTTAGGGTTAGAGTGCGGGTTAAGGTAAGTGCATATGTATGAAAGTGTTTACTGTTTTTTATTTTGCGTTAGATGTATGGTTGAGTTACGCGTGTATGTGTTTTCAGCTGTTTACTTTTGTTTTGGGGGGTAGAATTAGGGTTAAGGTAAGTGTGTATGTGTTTGGAACTGTTTATGTAAATGTGTGAGAGCTATTGACCTTAGGGATAGGGTGCGGGTTAAGGTAAGTGCATATGTTTTAAAATGTTTGCTGGTTTTTTTTTTTCGTTAGATGTATGGTTGGTTACGTGCATATGTGTATTTAGTTGTTTACTGGTTTTTGGGGGGGTATAATTAGGGTTTGGTATGTGTGTATGTGTTTGGAAGTGTTTAATGTTTTTTTTTGGGGGGGGGGTTGGAATAGTGATTTCTTTCCCTAGGAAAGAAATCGCTGTTCTGTGGTTTCGACATTTTCAGCTTTCGCTGAATATGTGTCGATGAAACACCGTTCACTGTTTTCAGCGTTTGGTGTTTTAATATAAACCCGGTATATTTGGTACTAAACAAATAGGTTATTAGTTTATTGTTAGATATACCTAGTGATGGGGACACTATTTGTGTGGTACAGGAGGAAGTTATGTCGATAAAGATGAGGTCCAGAATGTTGCATCCTGTAGTTGTCTTGTTTATAAGTTGTTCTAAGGTATTATCATTTATGTAGTCTAGAAATCTTTGGGTTTAGCCAACTTTAGATGCACTGGAGCACCAATAAACTGATAAGTAATTGAAACTACCCATTAAGAAGGGATTTTCCATTATAGGTATTTCAGAGAGTACATTTAGGAATTTCTCAGTGTCATCTGATGACAAGGGTGGCATCCTATAGCAGGCAGTGAGATTGGTAGGTTATTTTGTTAAGGGTAAGTTGCAGTTCAATGAGTTTAGTTTGAGTGTCTCTGAGACTCTGTCTGGTAGTGATGTGGTCCCTGAGAAATACAGAAACACTCCTGTTATTTTCCGCAGGCCTGAATGTACAGTGAGAGCTGAATCAAAGCACAAAAAAAGAGTTGTAAAGCTTGTAATGCAAGTTTTGTAATGAAAACCTTTCCATCACTCACATCATTCATAAATACATTTTCCTCTGCTACATCAGCAAAAATAAAAGTGATTAACTACAAACCAGTGAAAATAATGATTAATGCCAACATTGTACTTAAACAGAATAAACTGTAGCAGCTTCTACCTTAATTAATTCACTTAATCTTTCTCCTGCCCATTTTTCTTATTTTTAATTCTAAGTAATTTCATCCAGCCTACTCACTGTGCTAGCTATAATTTACTGCACTCTGTGTTTGTGTTTGTGTGTGTGTGTGTGTGTGTGTGTGTGTGTGTGTGTGTGTGTGTGTGTGTGTGTGTGTGTGTGTGTGTGTGTGTGCGTGTGTGAGTGCGCGTATGTCTTAAGTCTATTTTCGTATCCTAGGGTCTTTAGGCCAATAAGCCCTCTAGTTAGGCAGTACTAATGCCTTTTTTGCTGGGCTGGGCTGTCTGAGTGTGTGTGCATGTGTATGCATTCACACATGAGTGTGTGCATGTGCGCATGTTGCTATACATGTGCTCCTCTCTGTGTAGTACATGTATTTCAGATATGCACTGTTACATTCATCCCACTTCCCTGTATCAGAATGTTGTTTTAGTAATCTTCTATTATTTGTGTAAAATAGGTTTGATGCACAAATCCCTTCATGGGACTAATGAAAGAAACAAACCTTTTTCTACATCACAACATACCCTTTTAACCTAGGGCCAGTTTCCCATACTATACAGCTCAGCTGTGCTAGAATGCATCTTTCTAAGCATGTGCCTTTAGACTACACCTCAACCTCTTATTATGGCAGTGCTGAAGCAGTAATGGCACTCTTCCGTCTGTCCTGCTGTGTTGCACACCTTGTTTCCCTGAGCCATTCTTATGATGTAGTCACAGACAGTAAACACAATCTATCAGCTGATTACTAGTGAAGAATTTAACTGCAGCACTACTTCGCTCAGTATTTAATGCTCCTGTGTGTCCTAAAATAATTCCTCTTCACCATCTGGTACTTGGATTAATTTTTGATTGCTGACAACTGCGATACCACATAAGGGGGATCCGCATTCCTAAGTGTGCTGTACTTCATGCAGGATATTAAACTGAAGGTCTCATCTGTCTGATGAGATGTAAAAGAATCCTAAAACGCTCATTAAAAAGAGTACAGTGACTTTATTTACATAGTCACATGTACAGATCTTATTTATGCATTCTGTTTACCCACAATTATTACTTCTTATATACAAATACATTCACTTTAACGCATATTACTCCACTATCCTTTCTGCCATAACCATCTCTTCATTTTGCTGAATACATAAACAATTTCCCATTTTTTTTTTACTAAACAGCTCATCATCACACCTTTCCAAATAAACTATGTGACAGAAAAAATACTGTGTACCTTTTCCCACAACCTAAAATAAGATCATAGGAATTATAAGGCAGTATATCTTGCTGACATCTACCCTCATAGCACACCTCCTGCTCTTAATAAGGTGAAGGTTGTCAGGCCCAGGATGAATTTCCAGACACCCATCCAGTCATCAAGGCTGTTTTTGAAAGATGCTGGAGTGTCATTCTCTTGATAACATTTAAGGAGAATTTTTCCAGAGAAGAGGTAAAAATCTGGTCAATGAATCCAGCCCTTCACTGTGTTTTGCTTATTTGTTGGTGGAAGTTTAAGTCTTTAGATCTAGTGTTTGTGGAGCTTTTAGTCTTACAAAGAAAAAAGACATCCAAGATATCCAAGATCCAAGACAGACAAGATATCCAAGAAATTAACAGAATGCAAGATCAATTTGTAATAGTGTGTAGGAGACACAGAGTATAGAGATAGCACTTTCAGTCTATCTTGGTATCCTAGGCCAGTAAGGTTTTTATTTAGGAACAACTAATGCCTTTCTACCTGGGCTGTGTGTCTGAGCAGGTACATATTAAAACAGGCATTGTACTCCATAATTAATTAAATTTAAGTATCTATGCCCTGAATGAGATGCATTCAGTTATCAATTATGCTAAACAGAAGGATATTCTAACTATTAATGGTACATGGTGGTTGAAAGAGAGGGAGCTGTTGACACAGGTGCCAAGATCTCTAACTGTTGCATCAGTTTGGAGTAGGGTGCTGGCTATGAATAGTTAGGGGATCGATTTTTTTTAACCAAAAATTACAATGTTTTACTTTTTTCATTTAGTCTTAGCCCTTTTTTAGTATACTATTGGTTTGGAAGGTTTGGTCCTCATTGCAGCAAATTTCATTAAATGTAAGTTAGATTTAGTTGTTTTCAGGTCAGATAAGTATATTCCAAACAAGAGAGGTACAAGCACTAATCTCAGAGATATACCACCGATAACTTTTTTACATTCTGAGGTAACATCTGCTAGTTTAACCGTGGCAAGGCTAGCCACCCTGTGGTGTAAACCTTGTTTCTAGATGACTGTCACTGTTGAAGTGATACTCTAACCCCATGTGCAAAAATGGGGATCGGGGTTGTGGACGGCTGAATCTGCTACTTTAACTATGAGGGTACCCCTTTTTAGCCAGTTCCCAATCCATTTTCTCACATATGGGCCTACTTTCAGATCATTTAATTTGCTAACAATATAAGCTGTGTGGACTACTGGGTCTCCATCTATATTTTCTGGGATTTTCAGAAAAAATATATTAATCAGCTTGATCAGGTGTGATCTTTACTTTACAAACCTAAATTGCTGATGGGTCATGATTCAAAAAGACTTTTGGTGTTGCATTTAATGAAGTCAGATATAAATTGTTCCTCATACTTACAGATCAAGCTAGTCTGACTAAATGGTCTATACTTCCCTGGATCAGTGTGTCCTCTCTTATGGATGGGCATTACAACTGCTGTTTTCCATGCTTCATCGTCATACTCACTGCCGAAACTTAAGATGAACACATTCTGGAGGGATTCTTCAAACATTTATTTGACAGTTTATTATGCAACCAAGTATGTTGTGCCCCAGTGACATGATGCTTCTGGCTTTTGAGAATATAGTTAGGAAATACTCCATTAATATTTTAAGTTGTCTTAGATTAGGTGTCATTTAAATGTACAAAAATACAGTACTCTCTTTGCATAAGTCTAGAAATGCGGCCATATTAAAGCAAGCGTCACAGTTTGCATACAGTTTCAGTAAATGCACTTTCAATCAGTGAAAATAACTTTCAGTCAAGAATACTGATAAGGTACATTTGAGTACAAACACATCTTTTTTGCAAGGCTTAGGAACCAAGGCTAAAGAGGTGTGTAGAACTTTTCAGGGTTTTGGTATTATTAGGAGATACTTCATACAGAGTTAGTTTAGTTAGTTTAATTTGTACTGAAATGCAGAAAGTCACTGCAGTGCAGTTCTCAGAAGGCAGTACAGACACTTTAGAGTGTGTGCAGAAATCAGGTCATATATCCAGCATTCCAGAATATTAATTATCCTATTCAAGAGGATCAGAATATGAGTGCAGAAACTATGAACATAATTATCAGCACTGTTATTGGAGTCAGTACAGTTCTGAATACAGAATTTATGGACAGTATAACGAGTACAGAAGCTATGGAAATTAAGATTTAATTCAGATATCGTTGATATTTATCTCCACTGTACATAATAAAACATACTTAACCAAACTACAGTGTGCAGACTTTATTCGAAAAAGTACAAGAAGATTTGGCCCATAAAGGAGAGACTGGTACCTGCTCAACACAGTTCTGGATAATTAACAGATAAAGACATGAATTCCTTTCTCATTCCAGTTTCTTCCAGTTAATTCCAGCATCCTACAGTCATATCAATTCTTTCAAGTTGTATTAAGCATTCATGGATTTGCAGTTCTGAAGGTTGTTTTCCAGGGTAAACTGTGCAATAAATTTGCCTGTCAACATACTTGGTAGGACATTTGGGTCAGATTAAGTGACATCATATTGATTAAATTTGAACACTAATGCGTATTGTTTCCTAGAGTCCAAAAAGAAAACACATCTTTATTAAATTATCACTTATGAATAAATAGGCAATCATACATTTATATAAATGAAAACAAACTATACTGACATATTTTTAGTTGCAAATATTATATATCACTTATAATCCAGTCATTGTCAGTCAAACACTACATAGCTCATTGAAATCTTGTCTTCTTTTAAAATATGTTCCCAATTATCTTTTTCTTCCCCATCACACTTCCAAAATTTGCCATCTACCTGAGGAAAAATTATCTGGAGTCTACTTGGGGTATAAAAACACTAATGTAAATACTTCCAAGCAAAGATCCTAAATTTTCTTCTCACGGGGAACTGAAAGGTCCCTGAAAAGTTGCAGTATCACTTCACTGAAAGACCATTTCACTGACACCCATTTCACTGAGACCAAATCACCTAAAGTTCATTTCACCTAAAACTTATTTCACTGACAAGTAGTACTCTATGGCAAGTCAAAGGTATATGTCCTTTTCCCCACTGTAGTGCGATCTTGGTGTTAGTACACGTAGTTAGGGGGTGGGGGGGTCACAGCCCCCCACTTTGGGGGTTGTGCAGGGCGTAGTCCCCCACCTAGCTGGGTTTTACCAAATAATGTAAAACAATACCATACAACAGAAAACCAAATAAAGTGGGGGGCTGTGCCCACCACACACCCCCTAACTATATATACTAACACCAGGATCGCACTACAGTGGGGAAAAGGACCTATACCTTTGAATTGCCTTAGAGTACTACTTGTCAGTGAAATGATTTTTAGGTGAAACTAACTTTCATTGAAATGAACTTTAGGTGATTTGGTTTCAGTGAAATGGGTGTCAGTGAAATGGTCTTTCAGTGAAGTGATATGAATCCACACACACACACACACACATATATATATATATATATATATATATATATATATATATATATATATATATATATATATATGCCAATCCAGTCTTATAATTACCTCCACATACTTTAACCATGTTTAACTGTCATAAAATAATGTTTAAATTAATTTGCTTTAAAATCACAATCCAATATTAAAAACAAACACAGTGCAGAGCCATTCATACAGTAAATAATAAATAAATGCTGAACAAATCTAAGGTATGTAATATTTTCTGTCAAAAGAAGAAAAGAAAGCAGAGTAACAACAGTAAAGGCAGGAGCGCTTACCTGTTTTATAATAAACTTCCTAGCTGTGGTACAGTTGGTGTTTGCTACTTCAACTATATTTATTTTACACCAGCTGTTTTATTAGTTGGTAGAGGATTTCTGTGTTTCGCGTTCTACAATTGTTTTTCCTCTCCAAACTGACCATGTCAGATGGAAGTATACAGTCATCTACATCTGAATCTATGAATACAGTCAATGGAAACAACTTTAAGGATACAGTTGGCTTGTCAACAGGAAGGTTCAATGGACTACTGACTGTTTGTAACAACCCTCTTCTAAATGTAGGGTTAAATATATCGGATGCAGCAGTAAGTAATGATTTTGAACAACAGAATAACTTTAATAGTGCATATAAGGAGCTGGAGAACAAATTATATAAATTTAAATGCTTACAATGGCAACGTTTTCATTTTGAGGCATGTCTTAAGCATAACCTTGTGCCTCGAGGTCTCAGTGTATTGACAATGCCCACATATGGACAAGTTTATCCTGAACTACTCAGGCAGTGGCAAATTATTAACCTAGAATGCAGTGCAAGGTATTTACATCTTCTGATAGATTTTTTCGGCCACAAGAAGATGAACTGGCTAAGGACATTACTGTTCTGTATGATAAAATACTCGATTCCTACCCCTCTGAATTAGTTGGTGTTAAACTTGAAACCTTACATGACAACATTCTGAATTATGAAAAAAGGCTACTGAACGTTAAGACATGTAAATTAAATAGGGATTTCAATGATTTTCAAATGAGGAATGTGTTCTCTTGGGCTAGAGAACGCCCCCTATGAATAATACACTTTTTGCAAGAGCCAATTGCAATAGCGAGGCAGTGAAGTGCTATTTTGAATGAGCAGCCACCTAACACGCCCTCTACATCACATGCGACATACGTGAAAAGTAGCAACATGACTACCAACTGTACAGGTGTAACAAATGGTTCTGCACAATTACCTATTGATTTAATGAATATGAGTAAGCCGACTCCAAATGGAGATGGCATACCAGTCGTAAGACCTAAAGATGGCAGGCATCTGCAAACTTCCAGCAACGGAATGATGACATCAGCAGGGTCCAGCTTAACTAACAAAGTGAATAATTTTTTACTACAGAACCCTTTACCCATCAAGGGACGTTCAAGGAATCAGCAACAGCAAATACCGAGGAGTCCAGAAGGGCACAACAGGAAAAGATTCAGGCAGGTTTCATTTTCAATATTTCCTCTCATACACTTACTGAAACTCCGACTATGGTGTTAAATAAAGGCTTAACTTTTGTGCCAGCAAAGAAAGCACATCTACCTGAAGTTCTAAGAGATTTGCATCTGTTTGGCCGCAGTCTAACTTTAAGAACTATGTTTGGTACTAACACTCAAATGAATAAATGTATTTTTAAGAAGCCCAGCACATATGTTCCCCCCAGTAATGCTATTATAGACACATTTATTGAAGTATGTGACAAACAGACTAGAGAAGTATTAAATGCTGGTAATTGTTCTGAGACTTTTTATAATTTAAGCAAATCTGAATACAAAGCCCTGGAAGAGTTGAAACTAATGAACTCTATTGAGATATGGCCTGCCGACAAAGGAGGAGGGAGTGTTGTCCTAGACAAGGGACTATATCTTGAACAAATGTTTGAATTGTTAAATAATGATGTAACATATCAATCTGTATCATGCATTGTTGTGAAGGGCATTACAGATAAGGTTTCCTTTTTGATTTTTGATCTGTTGATACATGGATGATTAATGAGCAATTATTTGAGTATTTTACTGTGAGCAGCCCTACTATTCCATAGGTATACAGGTTACCTAAGATCCATAAAAGTCTATATAAACCACCAATGCGCCCCACTGTATCTAGCAAAGGGTGGGTGACAGAGCCCCTTTTGATTTTTGTTGAAAAAAATCTACACCCATTTCTGAAATATTGTGATAGTGTGCTTAAAGACTTTAAAACATTCTCAGAAACCCTTAGATTGAAATGGGCTGAGATTAATGGTGACAGCAGTTGTTTCTTTGTGACAACATTTTGTAACTGAAATAATGCCCTCCAGGAAGGATATTATAGAAAACTATTATTATTATTATTATGCATGGAAAATGACCTATCTGATAAACTTATTTAACTGCCCTGTTTGTATCAAAGACCACATATGTGGCATAAGTTAATGTAATGTTTATTTTACTCTCTGTTCTTTTTATCCAAGTTAGGTAATCTTATCTTATATTGTTCCTTTGTCTTTACACTACCATAGCCTGACTTCACCTCCACATTGCTGTTCCAGTAAATGTACTATTAAACAATAACCAGATGCAATGTTTAGTGTATCGATGAGACATGTACTTTAAATGCATATATGATGTTTATCCTAACTGAACTATGAATTTTAATCATCTTCATTGATTGTATATGTACATTTTCTAATCTCTGATTACTTCTTTCTGTCCTAGTCTATGTTTTCTGTATGCAGTTGGAATTTAACTCCTCAAGACTCTATTGAAAATAGATTTCCCAGCTGGACTGTCTGGTTAATAAATGACAGTTAATAGTATACGTTATACAGTCTTGCCTACATAGGTGCAAAGTCAAGGCAGAATTCCTATCCTGTTTTCTAATAACTTACCACCATATTGTATGAAGGCTTTTTCAGGTTTCCAAATGTGTTTTTGGTAACCTGCCACTAGCATTGTGATATAAAAAATGAATAGCTGCTATGTTCCTGAGTATACGTGCAATTTACATAACTGCATTGCTACTTTAAGAATAGTAGCCTATAATGTACACAGCCTGGTTTGCCAGTGTGTTTGCAAACTTGAACTACTGACACCATTCATGCTGTGCTGCCATTTTGCATAAAACTGAAGTTGCTATATGAGTAGAAATGCTGTTATATTTTTATCCTGGTATACTGCACACCAAGTCTCTCCTTCCTTCATCTAATAAAGATTGTCATGTAATGATAAATAACTATAACGTACTCCAAAGAAGGTCTGTGTGTTTGTTGCTCATTCAGTGCCAAGTGTGTGATGAGTGCCTTTAATGCTTGCCTCTTTTCTGCACAACCTCCTAAATGGCAATTATTATCCCTACACAATCCCTGACCCAGTCATAGTCTATACTTTTCTTACCGATATTCATCTACATTACAGAAATGGTGTCACTGTACTCAGTTTACATATATTTGGCCTTAAACCTAGTGAATGGGTCTTCTCTAAAACTAAGTTCACTGCCTGGAGCACCTCTAACTTTTCATATTTCAACTCCTAGCTATTAAACCGTTTAGTTACACTGACTGCTTACAAATATTCAACGGACCTAGAAGAGAGTATCAAATTTGTTAAGAAATCACTGGAACTCACTAGTTCATAGATCTTACTGGAATGCAAAGGAATTATCAGCTAAGCCTCCTTCTTTAATGTTTAATATGTTTTTCCAGATACAACTATATAGGTAGTACTAAACTCTGGTATGTTGTAACCATGACACATGGAATTGGAGTCTCCAATTTTTCATCTGTAATTGTGATATGTTGGAAAAGTCTGTTTTTTGGGGGTCTATATCATATGAGCGAATCGCACAAATTGCGAATGCTCATAATATCGAACTTACCGGACCTTGAAGTTCCTATTGTGGGGGGCTACACCCCCCCCGCTAAATATATATATTCCAAATCCGAGATCACACTACAGTGAGGTAAGGGCAAATATCCCATTCTTCACTGTACCACGATCTCAGAAAAAGCACTTTGAGGTCCGGAACGTTTGATATTATGAGCGTTCGCAATTTGTGTGATTTGCTCATATGATATAGGCCCGTTGCGTGGAGGTTGTTTTGTGTAGTATGAACTGCTGCAGTCCATGTTCTTGCAACTATTACTGCATGCCAGGATACGATACCCTTCCCCCCGCTTGACATATGTCATATTAAACACTCTTTCCTGCAGTGTAGTCTGAGTACCCAGTCACTTATCCTGTCATGTAGTTTTTTTCTCATGTAAAGCAATACTGCATAATGTTATATTTACTTTTAGTATCATAAAATATCAAAATAAATAAATAAATACGTCTTTTTATCTCTCTTCATTTCTGTTTATTTGTTTGCTTGCTTGTTTAATTATTTTGTTTGTTAAATCATCTTACTGGACCGGTCTACAGATCCTTTGCAGCCATAACCAGGGCCAGAAGACACAAAATACAGTGTACAGTTCTCTATTGCATCAAGAGAGTGCAAATGATAAAGACATACAAAACAGTACTACTATGCAATCAGACAAAAGGGGTAATAGGAATGGAGCTAGAAAAGGAATGTTTTCCTGTTTCCTGCATTTAGTTACATTAATTATCTCCTTGGCTGTGAGCTTCGCTTGTGGGTGAAAGAGAGTCTGGTAACAAACCAACTTTCCTGCCCAAAAGCAAGTACTAAAAAACAATAAATTAAAAATAAATAAATAGTTATATTTTAAATACATAAATAAATGCATAGGGGTAATCGCATTTCATGAGTTTTCAGTGTTTTATGCAACTAGTGTGATAATATAGCAATAACCCATGCCTGGGTGTGGGTAATGCGGGATTTACCCACGGTTGGCGTGGTTTGGTCCCGAGGGCGAATCCTGAGGGACCAAACAAAGACAACCGTGAGTAAATCCCGCATTACCCACACCCAGAAGTGGGTTATTGCTATTATACTATGACATTATTTAAGAAAATAAATAATTACTTTTCTTAAATAATGGCATTGTATAATGCCTCTTTGCTGCCCTTCTGCAGCTGTCTGGTATCCGCGGCAGTTCTGATGTACTGCGCATGCCTACGTAGTACATCAGAGCTGTGGCCAAAAGCAACGGAGAAAGCAAGATCTCCGTTGCTTTTTTACTGTTTCGCTATGTTAAATGGGTTTAACATAGTGAGACAGCTTTAAAATATGCAATGGAGATGTCCGTTGCTTATTTTAAAGCTGTCTCGCTATGTTAAACCCATTTAACATAGCAAAACAGTAACAAGCAATGGAGATCTTGCTTTCTCCGTTGCTTTTTTTTTGTAAACCTGTCTCGCTATGTTAAATGGGTTTAACATAGCGAGACAGATTTAAAATAAGCAACGGAGATCTCCGTTGCTTATTTTAAAGCTGTCTCGCTATGTTAAACCCATTTAACATAGCGAGACAGGTTTAAAAAAAAAGCAACGGAGAAAGCAAGATCTCCGCTTTACACTGTGTCACTATGTTAAAGGAGTTTAACATAGCGAGACAGTTTAAAAAGCAACGGAGATCTCCGTTGCTTGTTTAAACCTGTGTCGCTATGTTAAACTCTTTTAACATAGCGAGACAGTGTTTTAAAAGAGACTTATACTAATGGAAAAAGTCCGGGCGACCGGACCTTTTTCCATTAGTATAAGTTGATTTACAATGTGCACGCTGGCCAATCAGCGTGCACATTTTGGAATATTAATGGGGGGTCATGGTATAATAAATATTCAAACTACAGCACATATGACTGGAATAGCCCCACCAAATCTGTGTAATAAACAGTTAAATAAGGAACACTCAACTTCGTGACTAACTTTACAAATAAAATCACAATTACAACTTATCATTATGACATTAGAAATCAAACTATAAACACCAGTTAAACAGCCTAAGAGCACTGCTCAAAATCCAACATAGTTAAACAAGTTACTGACATTAAAGAGAGGATTCCAGGTAACCAGACAAAAAATAATTAAAGCTTTACCTCCCATTAACTGTGCCATGTCAGCCTAAGAATTAAAACTCAGTGTCAAGAAATGGATTATAGTACCTTTTGTGAAAACTGCCACCCAGGCTAATTATTCCATCTATAAGCCCCCCTAAGAGATGAACCAGTAGCCAGGTATCTGGGAAAATATGTAGACAGAGACCTGGCCTTTGACCAACTTGTGGTGGTAGTAAGCATCATTTTAGTCACCCAACATATAAGTAACCGTATGGCATATATGTCCAAGTAAGTCGTAGTGCCACCTAATGATGGTTCTGATAAGGGCCTAATATCGTATAGTGCCCCCTTCAGCATGTACCTGACTACACATATGCAATAGTTGGAATGATCACAAAGGTTCCTTACCAGGACAATCCAGGGTGTAAACACATTATCTATACACATCGCCTTATCTCTCTACACTGTTTCTTACAGGTTATTGAGAAACTATCTATGCTTGGCATGCAGGGCATCCTCGAATCCAGCATCTGATGGACCTTTTGCAAATACACAAAATGAACAGCATCAAAACCACTAGATCCAAGGAATTAGATTTTGCTTGTGACATAAATAAGACATGTTGGCAAGACAGATATGTGTCTCAGGGAATCACAATGCTCTAGAACAGGCTCCTCATCCATATGAAGCAAAGTCCATCCCTAAACCTATTAAAGAGTAATCTTGACCAATGGATGGCAAATCGGAAAGTCACCCTAGGTTTGCCCCCCCCCCCCATATCTCTAATAGACAGAGACAGACAGTAAGGCCCAAACAAACATACCTTCCCCACACACACACATAACCTCTAGAAACATCTTAACTGTCATACTCCCTCCTAATAAATGCTCATGATACAACGGGAAACATTTGGGCTGGATTGCAAAGCTAGGCTTATAAAGGTCCTGGTGGTGGACTAGTATACAACAATGAACTTATGAAAGTACAATTGTGTAGGTAAATTGCCATAATGGTAAATGTTTGAATTGATCACTGCTGCAGTATTCTTAACATCTTGTCCTGTCCATCCAGCCATCCTTCTAATACTCAGGACCCTTCCCTCATGAGCTATATGTTCACCATAGGCAATTATCAGTGTCACTGAATAGGAGGTATGTACATCTGGAACATTTTCATAACTTTCTTTTTTTCTCCATTAATGTCTTACGGAAAAGTTAGAACCCTGAGATAAAAATATTAAAGGCAGGGTGAATTTTGAGAATGCAAGATGTTTAGGGTGGTGGAATGAAAGTAATTAGTAAATACCGCACTTTGGCCACAAGGTACAACTTCAACTGTAGACCCCTACAGGAGATGGAGGGAGGGTGTACTTGCTGCAACAGTAATCTATTAGAACCGGTAAGTTACCTACACAATTGTGTCATATTCGTCCTTAGACTACTTTTACAGTGTTCTTAACACCTGGGATAACTCCCATAGCATGATTAGATTGAGTGGAGAAAGGGGGTTACTCTCTCCAAATTTAGGATGTCATGGGGGACAGTCATAACAAATCCATTTCTTGCTCTTGACTGAACATCGAGTTTGTAATGTTTAGTGAAGGGGTGGACTGAGGACCAAGTGGCTGATTCAAGTATAGGTTTATATACTATCCTTGCATAAAAGCCCATAAAGTAGCTATTGCTCTGGTACAGAGGGCTTTAACTACTCCTAGTAGGTGTTTGTCATGTTTTTGTATAACAAAGGCTGATAGCATTGCAGAAACATACAGAAACATTTTGTTTAGATACTGATAATGGCTTTCCAGCAGAAGACACAAACAACTAGTCAGATTTTCTCAGGTCAGTTATCTTTTCTAAGTTAATCTTGAGTTTATCCCTTATTATGAGTAATTCCTTTTTATGATAGCTTGGAAGCAAAGCAACTAAATGGACACCTTTATCAAGAGTAAATTCAGAAACTGATTTAGTAAAGAAATAATGAGTGATATGAAGGCTTGCTCCATCCTTATGAAAAAAGTAGGAATGCATAAAGGACCTGTAACTCAGAAACTCTTCTGGCTGAGGTTAAGGTTACTACTAAAGCAGTTGGAATTTCAAAGAAAAATTATCAGCTGGCTCAGTCGGAGGAAGAGTTAGCTTTTCTAATGCCCAGTTCAAGTTCCAAGGAAGGGAGTGTCTTTTCAATGGAGATTTAATGTGAAGAATGCCCTTAAGAAACAGACTAACTTAACTGGAATTAGGTAAAGAAGGATCCAATGGCAAACAAGTAAATTTTGCTGAAAGATGTCCCTTGATAGACGTGCACAATAAGTCAGATGTAGTGTTCAACTCACGGAGATATTGAAGGATCAGGAGTATCCCTGCATTGTTTGAGCCCTGTTCAATATTTTGACAACAGATACAGTACCTCTTCCACTAAGATACAGAAAACTTTCTGATGTTATGTTTTCTAGCCCCTCTAAAAAAAAATGCCACACATTCTGAGAGAAGTGGTGCTTGAAAGGAACTAAAATCCTATTATCCATACTGTGAGCTTCAGGGTCTGTAGAATGGGGATGTATTCATGACCCCTTGTCCTCAGAAATGAAATTCACCATGAGAGAAAGTGTCTGGTAACAACTTCTGGTCAATTCCTTAAGAAATGAGACCCAATGTTGTCTTGGACAAAAGGGGATCAGCAGCAATACCCTTGGATTGTCCCTTCTTATCTTCTGAAGCACTTTGGAACTCGGATGTAAAAATAGAAATGCATATAGAAACTTTCCCCTCCTTTTCTTTCTTATCAAGAAAGCATCTATTACCACTGCTTGTTTGGAAGGAGTTCTTGAGCAAAATAGACTCAGTTACTTACTTTGTATTGATGAAACAATTCTATTTGAGGAATTCTGAACTGATGGATGAGCTGAAGACATATCTATCTGTTTAAAATTCATCTGTCAGGTTTTATCCTGGACCAACTTAGAGAATCTGCCACTATGCTGAAAAGGAAGGGATGGTAGTTTACTTGTAGAAAGAAATTGTGTTGAATGGGCACTTTCCACACTGTCATTTTTAAACTTCAAAGGGGTACTCCTTGTTTATTTATGTACATGTAACTGTGGTACAGTTTGCCACAAACTGGAGAGTACTTGATGCTCAGAGATGGTGAAGAACTTTGAGACCATTGATTAGGGCCATCATCTTCTTGACACTGATGTGACATTTCTTGAGTAAGGGGCTCCAGTCACGCCGAAGTTTGATTTCTTAACAGCAAGCTGCAGATGCAAAGTGAGAAAACTACTATAAAACTATGTACTGGCAGATGTTACAGTAAAGAGAACCCCTGAATTGAGGTCTACCTGTCTGGCCCACCAGAAATCCTAAATTAGAAAAGGAATGATTTGAATTTGTTGACTGCGATAGTTCAGGCATTGGTTCCACAAAATAAATATAAAAGTCAAAGAAAATGGACAAAAGTATCATTAGTCATTAAAATAGATACACCTAGCAATTATAGTGTGCTACGTACTATGAGACACAAAGTCATAAAATACAAGGATATGAAAGCAGAAAGTAGAATACTGTGGAATAGATCATTCCAATAGTGGCAGTCACTGGACCAACAAAAAATAATTTTCAGGTGTATTTAAATACACTACCAATACATGTAATTCTGTATGAACTATAGAAATAGGCAATTCTGGGTACACTAGAGATGCTAAGAAGAACACTCATGGCATACAAAGACTGAAGAAATATAAATTGCTTGAGCTCTAACTAAGTTGAATCAGAAAATGTGTCAATTCCTCTTGTTGTATTGGGAAACCAAAAACATTTGGAAAAATTAAAAAAAGAAAAGAGCCCAGCATGGGGAACAATGAGAATAGCTGAAGCAATGAATCCCAGGTATCCAGAGGTACCATGAGAATCACAGATGCCATAAGACTGAGAATCCTGAGGCATTCCTTTGGAGTACTCAAACTTTGAGAGAAACCCCCTGGAACAGATCTAAATATAGATATATTCGTGCCTGTGGAAGAAAAGCTGTTTGCACTGGGGTGTCTCTTGCAGATGTTCCAGGAACACAGTCCTGTGTGATGGAGTCAAAAAAGACTTCTGAATGTTCTCTTGAAATCCCAGTCTGCAGAAAAGATCTCTTACTCAAATAAGAGATTTCTGACACTTTCAAAAAGACTCTGCAAAGGTTTGCAAATCATCTAAATATGAAAAAAAATGTAAATATAATCTATGACTGGTGCTACATGCATTGTGAACACACTTGGTGCAGTAGATAGTCCAAAGTGTAAGGCAGAGAATTAATAATGTAATCCAGTGGCATAAAATCTTAAGAAACATCTCTAGTCTGGATGAATAGGCTTGTGATGATAAGCATCTTTCAAACCTAAGGTTACCAAAAAAACTTAAGGAAGGAGGGGTAAAAGTTGTGAAATTAAAGCATTTTCAACTCAGGGACTATCACAAACTGGTTTAGCAAAGAAAGGTCTAGAACTGTTCTCCAGACATTTTCTTTCTTTGGCACCAGAAGCACTCTTGAGTAAAACTCTCTTCCCAAATAAGGAAGAACTGTGTCCATTAACTCCTGAGAAAGTGTATGCCGCAAAACAGGAAGGAACAGAGGAGTTTGGTTTGGTAGATGTGGAATAATTCCCACTGCATTCTGTAACCCAATCCATTGCCCGAGACAGAAATGGAGATTCAGACTTTCTGGAAGGGATAATGGACTACCGGAGGATGGGGGAGGGGGGGCTGTTAAGGCTCCAGACATATTTATTCTGATATATTTGACTGTCCTTTGCTGTGTGTCATTCCTGCTTTCTTTTTGGACCCTCCCTGTCATTGTTTTTTTAAAATGTCTGCTTGCAAGCATTTTGATGAGATTGCATGTGTGATTAGAAACTCTTCTGGAAAATTTAGAGAACGAAGGCTGAAAAATCTGAGAGATTCCTTGTATCAGGCTACCACTGTCTTCACATTTTTGATAACCTCTGCAAGAAAGGGTTCAAAAACTAAATCTCTATCCAATGGATAATTTATAATTTCTTTTTACATCTCCTGAGAGGTTCTAAGAATGCAGCCATGCAGACCTCCTCAATACAGTACCAGTGACAACAGCCCTGGATACAGTATCTACAGAATCACACACACACTTTAAATAATAAGTAGAGACCTGAGAAGTTTTAAACTAAACTACACACAGTAGATTAAATGTTCCTCATATTTTCACAATAAGCCAGAATAAATTTTAATGGGTCTGTCAATTCAAAATGCTAAATATTGAAATTGCATTAGCATGCACTTTTCCCTCAAACTTATCATTTATTTTACCATCCTTGTTAGAAGGGTAAGGATTAGAATCAGCAAAATGCTTGGCAGCAGCTGGCCAGGACTGGGACAGATGTATATAAATTTGAATGCCTGAGGAACATTATAAATTCTATCTGCTTTCTTATATGCAGCAGGCTGGCTAATAGGAAAACCACAAACTGTGATAAATACATCCTCCAATACTGACAGCCACTGGGGGATGGAAGGAGATTCTGAGAACTCCATTTGTAACAATTCATAGTATTTTCTGAGAGACTGAGAAACCTCAGTGTTCTCCCAATGAAAATACTTGCATATTCTGGAAATAGTCTCAGAGAAACAGAATCATTGGCAGGGGATTAAGATAACATGCTATTCTCGGTGTCAAAATCAGAAATCTGAATAGACAAAGACAGTATCAGTCCATCACATTCCTCTCCAGATTGAATTTCTTGAATCTCTTCAGGAAAAGAGAAATCCCTTTTTTGTTTTACCACCCCCTGTTAAAAGGGTCAATAGTCTGTACCACACCCTGGGCCAGACTTAAAACTGGTACTGTCCAGTGAAGCTGGAGCAGAAGAAGATGCATTTAGTTTTCTGTTTCTTTTTGTTAGGAAAGTTTGGATAAACTGGTTGATTAACAGCTTCCCCAGGGATGGTCTCAACATTCTGGGTAAGAAGGGGTAGCTACCACCACTGACAAAAGTGTCTCAGCAATAGCTGCACAAGATGTGGCTAACCCTGATCCATGGTGCCTGTATGATCAACACCACAGAGATCCAGGGGAAAAAGATGAGTGGTCTAAGGTCCCAGATTTAGCACAACAGAGCCACCCACCTGTGGCTGAGGCAAAATTGCTAGCCTGCTGTGGTAGTGCTTCTTTGTTAAGATAAAAAAAACAAAACACTGAACAGCCTCCTTGTTAAGATAACAGGAAGGAGCAGAGGAGTTTGGTTTGGTAACTTAGCTTGTAATGCTTCAGAACATCATCAACACAAACTTCCACACGAGGCACGAATGAGGCATAAAAGACAAAGTGGTATCCAGCCATATCCCAAGTTACAATGGTTAACAACCTTACAATGCTCAGTTTGATAAATATCACAATTGTTTATTTAGTTATTTATTTGTCTTTGATTAGGATTTGATCTCAAGTACTCCACAATAAAAATCAAATATTAAAAAGAAAAAAAAGTTGTCCTGAGTGTAATGTCTACAGGTCCAATTTAATATAGACAGATAAGCACTTTTATTCCTTATTAGAATGAATGAAACTGTTCTATGCTTGGGTCAACTTTTTTTCTGTTTATTGATTAGCATTTATTTAATGGGAAAACCCAAATGGGCCATGATCAGTCCTTTTTCATTAGAGTTCCAGGGAGACTCAATGTAATATAATACAAAACAGCAAATGTTAAATGTCACATAAATAAAAATTAGCATATAATGAAAAAAAATAAAAATGAAATAAATCCTAGATACTATTTTATTCTATAGAGTTGTATTTTAGTTTTACTAAATAGCAGAGATAATGTTGAGAACTTCCATCAGGTTGAGACAGGAGCAAGAGAATATGCATAGGACATTGTTACTATATAGCAGATAGTTTGGTAAGAATTTCTAGTTGTGGCTAAGCTGGTCTTGGGATGGAAGTCCAGAAGCATTGTTTATGCAGGGAATTTCTAGTTGTGGCTAAGCTCAGTCTTGTGATAGAAGTCCAGAAACATTGTTTATGCAGGAAGACCTAAAAGGGCCCTACTGATAGAGGACAGGTGGATACAACTACAGTGATGTTTAGCCAGGAGAAGAGTAGCAGGACAGCTTGGAATTCAACAGGAGGACTCTTTATCAATCCACTTCTTCCAGGTCTCTTACTAACTTACATTCCCACAAATTCCAAAACTCGAGGGACTGAAAGCCCTCTGAATACTTTAGACAATTTCTATCCAGTTGGCCTAATTAAAAACAAGTCAAATAGCTAGCTATCTATTTCTCTTCTAATTGTCCCCATCCACATATCCGAATCAGATTGGAAAGAGGAAAATCTTATTTTAAACCTTGGAAAAATGTCATTCCTGAATGACAATAAAATTAAAAATCTATTTTTAGCCCTAGGGCTGCAAAGTGTGAAAAGCTACACTCCATGCATTTGTGTGAAAGAAGAAAACCTGGGTAATGAGTTTCCATTCTATGATGCACACTCAGTGCCCCTAGTGCTTCTAAAATAGTCACAGTATATTCATTATGGGATTATCACTCACTTTATCAGCACTCCCCCCTTTTCAAACTGGATGCACCCAAAGCACATATCTTCATTCTAATTCAGTCACCTTCCATGGCATGTAACAATCCTCCAGTTGCCATAATAGCTATATGGCTAATTGTGCTGCTTTAACTTATTGCTTTATATCAGGTAACCCCAATCCTCAACTCCTAACAGGGCCCTGATAAAATATGGTTTAATCTTCACCTCAAAGGCCACCAGGTGAACCTTATGAACAAAGTTTCACATTGACTCAATATAGCCTTTGCATGGATGAAACCAGTGGTATGACCAGACACTTCAGGAAGAGCACCATTCCCACACCCAAAACATGCTGTTTAAAGAGGCAATGATAATTGCGTCCAGCTTCCTACAATTAGCTTAACCTTTTCAAGGAAGTAAGTTCCCACAGAAGTTATGAGGGGCATCTGCCTCTCACCTTCCAAATTTTTATTCTCAAATAAAATAACTTCTTGGGGGAACCTCCTAACTAATTCTGAAGGAGTGTAATTTACCATTAGAGCCATCATCCCATTTTTCTTGACATTATATCCCACAGAGTATGCAAATTCTTCTAATACTTTAAACAGTGATGGGATAGAGAGCTCTGCCTCCTCCAGTCAATTAATTTTAATTGTACTTAAATGCTGGGTAAATGAACTAGAACAATAATGCCTATGGGAGTAGAAGGTATTGAAAGCGTGTAAAGTATCTTTGGACCATGTAACATTTCTATCTGCTTCTAGTACTATAATAAAGGAGTTTTGGCTGATACTGACAGAGGATGAGAAATTGAAATACATAGTGGGAGACACACCATGGTTTGTTTTTAAAAACAAAAAAATAATATTAAAAGGCTGCTATGCACGAAGGATGGTTTCCCTAAGAAGCAATATATCATGAAGAAAGGAACTTTCAGATGTGGTAAATGCAAAGCCTGTCCTTTTATAGATACTATTAATTCCTTTCAACATCCCACTACAGGAATAGAGTATTGCTTCAAATATAGTGCCACCTGCAATACCAAACATCTAGTTTATCTAGTGACTTGTTCAAACTGACCCGCATACTATATTGGGAAAACAGATCAGCAATTCAGGGATAGAATTTTACACCCTGTGAGAGACATACATCGCAAAGATAAGAAAAATGCTTTGGCTAACCATATTCTACTATATCCATTACATTCCTTTAAATTTAAAGCGATTGAATGCGTTTATGAGGGACTTAGAGGTGGGAATCTCTGGAATCGCATAGAAACAAGTGAAGTCAAATGAATTATAAATGTTAGAGCAGATTGGCATCCTGGCTTGGATATGGTAGTTCCGCTCAAACCCATTCTAAAAGGGAGACGCCTTTCTATTGTTTGAAAATGGAGGTATGTCATCTATTCTGCTATTTGATTGGCTGGGAAGAAGGCGTTGGCCTGAATGAATGATATTGATTGGTGGACTTTACTTTTATTCATGAAAATGACAGCCTTACTGATAATGATCTGATGAAGGCTACGGCTGAAAGCGCTTATTGTGGATTTAAAGAGTCTCTTCACGTTTTAATATTACTATAAGTTTATTAAAGTTATTTTAACAGTGATTTACCAGTGGATTTTTGTGGTGGTGTGTTCCGGATTTCTTTTTGTGATTTTATCATATATTCTGTTATTGCAGGTAGTACCATTCACATCCTTTCCTGAATACTAATGTAATACTCCACTATAGTTCTAAAAAGGGGCTTATTCTTCTTCTTCCCATGTTTCCTTGACTATGTCCAATAGTGGCCAGAGTAGTCACCCATCTAATAACCAGAACGGTTTGCAGCCACTGGAGGCCAGGGAGACCCCCCCCCTTTTGGAAAAACTAGGGCAATAACTGGTCACAGGTTTTTACAATAAATTTCTATTCAACCTCTCCACAAGCCTCTTTGTAGATAGTATCCTGACATCCTAAGTTGTCATACTTGAAAGTTTTGGCACAACTGCTTCATAATGTTAAACATAAATGGGGTGCCCTGGCCCATTAAAATTTAATTGGCTATTCCTACTCTTGAGAAGAACAGCACCAATCCCCTGGCTATTGCTTGGGAGATGCTTTCCAAAGGGGAATAACCTCAAGAAAGCATGTTGCATAATGCAGTATAATCAAGATATATTGGTAGCTTTGGTAGACTTGGCCAGAGGATACAGAATGTCCACAGAGATCCTTTTGAGGGTGTCATCTTGAATTACTTGTGTAACTGAGACTAAATTCTTCTGAGACTGGTTAACCTTGCATAATTCCATTCCTAAAATACTGGCTTCTGAATCTGTCTAAGCCTTTACACATTTATTGGACATTGTAAGCAGCTTGGGGTGTGGGGGTGCAGGGTACTCCCCCCCAAAAAATATTGCTTTCATGTTTTCTTATTATGTGTTGGAGTATGCTTTCTGCCTTGTCAATGACCAGAATGTTGATTATTTTTTTGAGATCACAAACACACACATCCACACAAACACATACAGACACACGTACGCGTATATACACACACACACACACACACACACACACACACACACGCACGCACGCACGCACACACACACACACACACACACACACACACACACACACACACACACACACACACACACACACACACAGACACACAGACACACTAATGTATATGTCTGATGTCTTACAGCCTATCAGTGTATCCTCCGACAGTGACTATTGCTGTTGGTCTTCTTTGAATTTCAAGTATCATCAAGAATGCTTTCTCCTTCAGCTATACTACAGTCTTTGACATTCTTCCCAGACAATGCTTTTGTTACATCTATCTGTCTTTCTGTCTGTCTCTCCATTTATATATTTGTGTATATATCCATCGTATACATGTGAGTGCATGTGTGTTTGAGTGTAGATAAAATGCTCTGCTATGTGATCCATTCTCTAACAAAATATTTTATTTATGATACAGCAGAAATTGTATTATAAACAAAATATTTTGTACTGCAGCACTGGGAAATGTATCATACACCAGAGCTGTGGTAATTAATGACACATGGAGGGTGGTGATCAATGCTTAATGCTGTGGGTAGAGCGCTAATAAATGGATAAGTGTCTAATGATGTGGGTAGATTACTGATAAAAATGCCTCCACGTGGGCATAGATAAATGATTTACACTCATTTTATCAGTATGTGGTAAAGGCAATGTCTACTGGCCTGCTATAGTGTTCTCTGATAGTGGCAACAACATTTATTCTTTTTTTAATCCTGTGTCAACAAGAATACTTAACCCATACACAGATAACTATATATTTCCTACCCCCACATAACAGCAATGTCTAGCACACTAATTTGTTAGAGAATTCTCAAACAACACCTAGTGCTGTTATGATTTTTTTAAATTTCCTACAGGAATATACTGCCTTTGTCACACAAAAAGAGTTGAATATATTCGTTTACAACTGCAGCAATGTCTCACACTACAGCTTGTCACTATTTTATCAAGTAGTGCCTAGTGCTGTAACATTTTTTTAAACTCTATTATCACCAAGAGTTCTTTGTCTAATTTACAAATAACTATATATATATATATATATATATATATATATATCTACACACACACACACACACACACACACATATATATATATATATATATATATGAGTGTACTTTTGAAGAACGAAAGTTCACTACTTCGAACTTCAAAAGTACACCCACACTAACGTGAAAGTGCACTTTCATGAAAGTGCACTTTCATGAACCCGCTAGACCGAACGGGCTAGCAGTCATGGACCTTAGGGTTAGGGCACGGGTTAGGGTAAGGGGATAGTTAGTAGGGCTATCCCCTTACCTTGACCCGTGCCCTAACTCTAAGGTCCGTGACTATCGCACCACAGTGGAGGACATAGCCTGTTTTTCAATGTCCTCCATTGTGGTGCAGTAGGTTCAGTCTTGTGAGCTTAAGCGAAAGTGCACTTTCGTTAAAGTGCACTTTCGCTTAAGTGGGGATGTACTTTCCCATTTTGAAAAAGTGAATTTTCGTTGTTGGAAAGTGCACCCATATATATATATATATATATATATATATATATATATTGTGTATATTATACATATTATACATATACTTTTTTCTTCTCCTGGTAGCAGAAGTGTCACGTTTTTCTCAGACAGTCGAGGATGATACTGTTTTTGTTCTTTCTCTCATTTTAATTTCACTAAATGTTTAGGGTTTCTAATATCATGACATGAATGGACCCATTTCTAAGTCAGGCTATGATTAAAGTACATAGAATTAGTATTGCTTTAATCTTTGATATAATTTAAGAGTGCTGTTCTCAGTACCAGCAATGTACAATGAAATGCCTCCTTTTGCAGTTTATTTATTTATGTATTCACTCACATTAGACTACTGGGAAAATCCAACTGGGTATGAACCCACTTTAGCAGTGGCCTGGGGAGTAAAACTCCAAAGTATTACAAAACATTTTAAAACAATAATTTTACAATCTTAAAAAATAATACAAAAAACACTGACAGTTTAAATAATTATACTATATTAGACATATATGAAAACATTGGTTAATAATAGATACAAGATGTCCTTATTTTCACTACTGCAGTATTCTTAACAGATGGGATTCCTTGCCATGGAAGCCCAAATGTTCGGCCCGTCTACCAAAGACTACTTTTTGCTTTTAAAAAGTACACCGAACATCATCCAAACGCTTCTTGCGTGGCATAGGGCATAATATGTTCATAGATTAGTACTAAGCTAACTGCCCTTGTGATCCATTATAACCAAGAGGTCTTTGTCTAATTTGCAAATAACCCATACACATGTAAGCCTAGCCAATTATCCTTTGTGAGATTCAAACCCTGCGCCTTGTGTTTGTAAGGCAAACACCTTAACCAGTAGGCCACCCTCCCAACCCTATGCATTTAGTGAAATTAAAATGAGAAAAAGAATATTGCAGTGTTGAATGTAAGGACATAGCAGAGTTGTGTAAAATCCTACCATAATGGTAGATGTCCTCGCCTTCACTGATGGAGTATTCAATTGTCCCTCCATCCAGCTAGTCTTTTGCCTTCCTGGATGTACAAGTTACCTGTGTTTTTTTTGACCATGTTCCTACTGGGGCATTCAGTTCTGGTAATGGTAGGCCTGAATGTCACCTTTATTCCTGTGATGCCCCTGCACTGGCCCAGTAATCAAGGAGTGTCAATCCTCACCACTAGCACCAGTGAGGGACATACGCATTGGGAGGATGACGTGTACACACAGTAAAGTACAGTTTCCCTTAAGAGCACACATACGCTACAGTTAGTCTGTGGCTGTTTTCTCAGCCTTGTAGCCAAGCCAAAACCTCTAGCACCCTCTCTGTCCAACCAGTACCTCATGTCCCTGCCCAAGTAACTTACACACACACACACACACACACACACACACACACACACACACACACACACACACACACACACACACACACACACACACACACTTTGAGATTTGACTTATACACAAACATGCACCTGGGAAAAGCTGGCACAGATTTACTAGCTATGCCCCCTTCTGCCCAAACTATAAGACAGTTTTTCAATTGACCATTGAGAAATGTTGCTTGAGAGGGTTGAGCCCATCTGGGAATACCTTACCCCATTCCCTGTCTTGAGATTCCAGCTACCTTGGCATTGTTGACCCCAGAACCGTGCTGCACTTTCCAATCATATGCCTGCAACCCTAGGCTCCACCATAGTAATTTGGGATTTTCCTAGCTGGCTCCCGGTAGCCATAGATCCCCCTCAGACTCTTCCTGCACTGTACTGCAAATACTTAGCATAAGGGCCTTCCTGTCATGGTAAACTTTCATCATATTAACATGGTACAGTTTGTGCCCCTGCCTCCTGCCTAGCAGTTCTACCATGTAGTTAAAATCACTGACCTTCCTTACCACATTGTAGGGTCCCTCCCATGCTGCCTGCAGCTTGTTGTGTCTGACAGGAATGAGAACCATTACCTGCTGCTCTAGAGCATACTCTCTAGGTCATGCATTCTGGTCATACCAGACCTTTTTGTGCTGTTGGCCTTCTGGCAGCTTCTCCTGGGCCAAGCCCATGAGTTCCATGAGCCTTGCCCTGAGATTTATGACATATGCCACAAAAAACTCCTTGTGGGATTCAAACCCACCCTCCCACTCATCTCGAATCAAATCTAGAGGTCCCCTCAATCTATGCCCATATAACAACTCAAAGGGTGAAAAAACTGTGGATTCCTGGGAAACCTCTCTGTAAATAAATAGCAGACGGGACACATATTTGTCCCAGTCCCTCTTAAACTGGTCTGCAAACACCTGTAGATGGACTTGAGTATAGAATTTAACCTCTCAACAGGGCCATTAGTCTGGGAATGGTAGGAGGTGGTCTTTAGGTGCTTCACCCCACAGAACTTCCATAGACAAGCCAGCAGGTCTGACATGAAATTGGCACCACTGTCAGTCAGTATTTCTTTTGGAAAACCTACCCTGCTGAAAATCTCTAACAAAGCATTTGCCATCTTTTCTGCCTTAATGGAGGACAGAGCCACTGCCTCAGGGTATCTCGTAGCATAATCTACTACCACTAGGATATACTTTTTCCCTGTGGAACTTGGCATACTCAGAGGTCACACAATATCTATAGCAACCTGTTGAAATGGCTCCTCAATTACAGGCAAAGGCATCAAAGGATCTTTCACCTTGTCTCCTGCCTTGCCTACCTTTTGGCACTGCCACAGGTCCTGCAGTACCCTGTTACATCTCTTGAAATCCCAGGCCAATAGAAGTTCTGCATAATACATCTCTTTGTATACTTTATGCCCATATGACCTGCAAAGGAAATATCATGGGCTATGGCTATAAGTGCCAGACATTAGGCTCTGGGCACTACCAACTGCTTTAATCTCTCAGCCTCTAGCCCTCCCTCAGGGGTCAACTCTCTATACAGTAACCCTTTGTCCCAGTATACAGATTCCTCCATCCCTTGAGAATCATGTACCTCACTAGCTACCTCCTTCAGGCATTGTAATGTAGGGTCTGAGAGCTGAGCCTGTCTCAACTCTCTCTTAGTAACCCTTCCCAGCTCCCCTTCCACAGGAAGTCTAGTATCCTCTGACAGTGGTGTCTCACTGTTAGCCTGGGAACTACTACTCACCCCTACCTTGCAGTCACTCTGTCCAAGGGAACATCACTACCCACAAGCAGCTGTGGCTCACCTCCAGTCTCACTGCTACAGGATAGCTCCATCCCTGAAGTAACCACATCACCAGTCCTGGCTGCATGTGTGAGGTATGCCTGGGTCTCCAAAACAACCCTCGCAAGTACGGCTGGTGCAACAGGCCAAAATATCAAAACTCAAATTCAGAAAGAGGCCAGCACCATATGAGTAAGTGAATAGCTGTTTATTGTGGCAACACCAACAAAATCAAACTAAGTGCAGCAATTTATACCTTAACTAATTATCACATTATATGACACATCCTAATAGCATCAATTCCCTAAACTTATCTATAAATAGTAATTAAGACTGGGAGAAAATAGTCCACCTATCTTAATAATCCAGCTCTTTTCTTTTTTAAGTAATGCATGCCATCCTAATTTATTTGTTCTATCCCCCTGAATCTTATCAATTACCATAAATTTAAATCTGGCTGAACTGTGTGTGACAACATGTTTGTAAAGGGACTTTTTATTGTACACTCGAAAACCACCATAAACGCCACTTCTCCTATTACGTTTTCGTCCCAACAGGACTTCATCAGACAATATCCTGTTTCCACCAACTCTATTTAAATACATTCCATACCAATTTAATTAAAATAAACCAATGAAAACACTTCATACAATTTAAAAACATCAAATCATGTTAAATACATTCATTCATGAATATTAATTAATTCCAAGTTGTGTGAAAGTGCTTTAGTGCTTATGAAATACATTATATCTCCAAACTCCTTTAAAAACATTGTTTAATACATCTTGTTCAATGAATTATTTAAAATATTTAAATAATTAAAATACTTTACTGTCTTTATTTTTATATATAAACTGTTAAAAATGTTTCATTGAAATGTATGCTAAGGAATCCATCCTTTCTCCATCATTAACATTTCATTAAATGTTATTCTACCCCCTCTTGTGGCCTTTCATTATTACTACAATCAAATTTTATTTGCCTTTAACTTCAATAGAGACACTATGGATAAATAATCATTCAACCCTGGTTCCTTTCCTGCCTCTAGGCTCACTTGCCACCACAATTCTTTACTTTCGAGGATGTCTTCCCACGGGCCACCCCTAATATCTATTTTAATTTGCTGCAATATTAAAAACTTAAAATTATATTTATTACATGTTTTGCTATGTTTAAAAAGAGCATTGGTTTCCTTCCCTTTACTGATGTCATATGTGTGTTCATAAGGGACTTAGAGTGTAATAAAAGAAATAGTCCCTAAGGGACTTAGAGTGTACAAATACCCAAATAATGTGGAGAAAGGGTCCATTTTTCATGAAAGCTTAGTGAAAGCTTTCAACAAATGTGGTTTAGAAATAGTAAAGCTGATTATAGAAGAAAATGATAGAAAGCAGCTTGTGTTGAAAAAAGAAATTGATGAATTAGACACATGTATCAAGAAAGATATGATTTTTGGGATTCAAGAAGAGAAAGTAAAATATTTTAAAGTGAGGAAGGATATAGATAGTAAATGTGTAGACATTATTGAAAGGAAAATGGGCAAACTAAAAAGGGATATTTGTGAGTATGATTCCCATACTAGTTACCCTGGACCACCACCAGTCAGATTAGATAGAAGTAACAACAAGGGAAATTGGAAAAAACATAGGGATGACAGTAAATGGTATAATGAAAATTATGACAAAGAATTTCCCCCATTAGAACAGAGCAGAAGAAGACAAGATTCTGTACACTTTGAGCCAGGAAATTTTCACATGGGGGGGGGGGGAGAAATGGGAAGGGGAGACAGTACTAAGATGTACCCCAGCCCAAGTAGAATTAGACCAAACGCACGCAAGAAATTATAGTGACAGATAACATCAGGAATACATTACATGATTTTACAGTCTACAATTTTAGTAGTTTAGTTTTAACAAAAGGCTATTTTAATTTATTTAGTAAAGAGTTAAAATACATACCCCTCAATAAAGGGGATGTCACAAACACTTTAATAGACTTGAAATTGTTTACAAGAAAATTAAATTTAGAAGTTTTAGCTTCAAGAGCAGGTTTCAATAGGAATAATACTAGAGAAGGTAACCTCACTAGAAAATCTACCTTTAACCCACCACTAATTCCCCAGATAAAAAATTTTGAAATGGTAATGGAGAGGGAGATTAGGAAGACCCAGAATCTGAATAATGACAAAAGATATACAAGATATGAGAATTTAGGACCTGAGGAAAAAGAAGTATTAAAGAATTTGAGAAGTAACACCTCTATAAGAATAATGAAACCGGACAAGGGAGGGGGGATAGTAGTAATGGACAAAATAATATATGAAGGGAAAATGAATGGTATATTGGGAGATGAAACAAAATATAAAATAGTATCTAAAAATGAAGTAAATAGAGCTTACAGTAGAATTGACTTAAATATACAGGATTTACTACTGGAGAAAGTTATTAATGAAAAAACATTTAGATACGTAGAAGTTAAAAAAACAAAAATTGCGACGATTTTTGGAATACCAAAAATTCATAAAAATTTGGAGAACCCCCCATTAAGACCCATAGTATCGGCCGAAGGGTCGAAAACAACACCACTTGCCAAGTTTGTGGACTTGAAAACAAAACATATTTGGGTAAATAAAGAGGTGATTTTGAAAGATTCCTGGGATTTTTTGAGGGAAATAAAGATAGAATATTATAAGGAGGATTTGCTTTTCATTACAATAGACATAATAGACTTGTTTTCTAGTATACCTTATAAGGAAGGAATGGAAATGTTTGAAGAAAGTGTTTTTGATGACAAAAAGTTAACACAAGAGGAAAAAATTAGCTCTGTTGCACTCGTGGACATGGTTTTAAAAAACAACTTCATTTTATTTGGAGGAGAATTTTTTCAACAGATAAATGGTGTGTCCATGGGTGCAGCATGTGCACCCACTTTTGCAAACATTGTGTTAAGTAAGTGGGAAGAAAAATATGTGCTAAACTCTTTTTATAGAAAATATTGGTTAATATACCGGAGGTTTCTGGACGATATAGTCATGTTCTGGACGGGGGGAGAGGAAATGTTCATGGAATTCTTCCAATACTTAAACGAAACCACTAAATTTTTAAAATTTACATACACTATTAATTCAGAGACCTTAAAATATCTAGATGTCGAAGTATATAAGAAAGATAGTCAATTTGAAACTAAGGTGTATAGGAAAGACACCTATGTAAATTCCTTTCTTCACTATGACAGTGGGCATCCCTTACACTGTAAGAAGAACATTGTGAAGGGTCAGTTTGTAAGAGGTTCTAGAATGACCAGTAATCAAACTGACTTTAAAGATGAATGTGAAAAGTTAGAAAAAATGTTCAAGGATAGAGGGTACCCACTGGATTTTGTGGAAAGAATGAGAAAGGAGGTAGAAGAAGGAAGAGATTATAGATTCTACCCCATAAAAGGGATAGATCTTGACAGGCAGTTGGGGTCAAGGAATAACGAGGAAATAAACTCGGAGAAAGGTTACCAAAAGAGTTTAGTGGTGGAATATAATTTGGTAAACAAGAATTTGAGGAAAGTATTGGATAGGGAATGGAACACTTTCTCTAACCTAACTGATATAGAGGAAATTAAAAAGATACAGCCTAAAATAATATACAAAAATGCACCCAACTTGAAAAGGATGATAGAAAAAACAGGGTACAATAATACAGAACATAACAATAGAATGAAAAGAACCTATAAATGTGGCAAATGCCAACAATGTCCCTACATTATGAATACAAATGAAATATATATACAAAGTAGAGGAAGGAAAATCACAAGTAAAAGGTTTTATAATTGTGATTCTAACAGAGTGGTATATTTAGTGGTATGTCAAGGATGTCAGTTCTTTTATATAGGGAAGACAGAAAGAAGTTTGAAAAAAAGAATATATGAACACACATATGACATCAGTAAAGGGAAGGAAACCAATGCTCTTTTTAAACATAGCAAAACATGTAATAAATATAATTTTAAGTTTTTAATATTGGAGCAAATTAAAATAGATATTAGGGGTGGCCCGTGGGAAGACATCCTCGAAAGTAAAGAATTGTGGTGGCAAGTGAGCCTAGAGGCAGGAAAGGAACCAGGGTTGAATGATTATTTATCCATAGTGTCTCTATTGAAGTTAAAGGCAAATAAAATTTGATTGTAGTAATAATGAAAGGCCACAAGAGGGGGTAGAATAACATTTAATGAAATGTTAATGATGTTGAAAGGATGGATTCCTTAGCATACATTTCAATGAAACATTTTTAACAGTTTATATATAAAAATAAAGACAGTAAAGTATTTTAATTATTTAAATATTTTAAATAATTCATTGAACAAGATGTATTAAACAATGTTTTTAAAGGAGTTTGGAGATAGAATGTATTTCATAAGCACTAAAGCACTTTCACACAACTTGGAATCAATTAATATTCATGAATGAATGTATTTAACATGATTTGATGTTTTTAAATTGTATGAAGTGTTTTCATTGGTTTATTTTAATTAAATTGGTATGGAATGTATTTAAATAGAGTTGGTGGAAACAGGATATTGTCTGATGAAGTCCTGTTGGGACGAAAACGTAATAGGAGAAGTGGCGTTTATGGTGGTTTTCGAGTGTACAATAAAAAGTCTCTTAAAGAACTTGGCGAGGTGTTCTTTGGCTGGAAGCACTATCTTTATTGGTTTTTGGTTCGTTTTGAGTGCTTTACACACATTTCTTTCATGTTTGTAAAGGGCACTAGATGTCTGTTTATTCCGAATATCATTAAGATGTTCAGACAGATGTATACGTAATGGACGGGAGGTCTGTCCTGTGTAGAAGGATGAGCAAGAGAATGTTGCTAAGTAGACTAACCAATTTGTGCCAGAATTGGCAAATAATTTAATATCATAAACTTTACTGGTGTTCTTGCTTGAAAACTGTTTAGATTTAGGCATGAATTTACAAAATGAACAAGGAAAAGAACCAATCAATTTATCCTCAGGTAATGTAAGTTGTTGATCAGAATATTTAATATTACTACCATGTTTATAATGGTTAAAATATGACCAAAGGGTATGCCCCCTATGGTAGGAAAACTGATATCTGGATGTAAGAACCTTGGAAAGTTCATCATTAGCTAGTAAAATGTTCCAATTACAATTCACAATGTCCCTGTTTATGTTAATGTTTCTACCATACATAGTAACAAATCTAACGGCATCAGTGTCACAATTAGATTTATCCCAATATTCCATTAATTCTGACCTGTTTTGTACCGAAGCCCAGTTGCTGGCAGATATAATATTGTTATACTGATCGCCCCTGACTTGAAACCTACGAATCAAGTCCTCCTGATAAAATTCATAACTATCTTGGGTAGAACAAATATGTTTAATACGTAAAAATTGTGACTTTGGTATGTTCTTAATGATATGATGCAGATAAAGGCTGGTTGCAAATAATAAATTATTGTATTGGAGATATTTGCGAAATACTTGTGAACTTAAGGTGTCGTCAAGATCCCTAATGATGGTAACATCTAAAAAGTTTATTTGTTGGGAATCCCTATTAAGTGTAAACCCAATACCCTATTTATTATCATTAAGATAGTGGATAAATTCCAATAAATATGTTTCATCTGCTCGCCATACCTTCCAACAATCATCAAGACATCTTCTCTAGATATCTAGTTCTCCCATAAAAATGTTTTGTGAGCTATCATTAATTAAATGATCTTCCAAACATCCCATGAATAAGTCGGCATATATGGGAGCAAATGATGCTCCCATAGCTGTACCTTGTACCTGCCAGTAGCATTCCCCCAATAATAAAAAACATTTTTGTCAAAACATGTTCATGTACAAAATAGGTCAGAATTATTGAAATATTGGGATAAAGCTAAATGTGACACTGATGCCATCAGATTTGTTAATACATATGGTAGAAACATTAACATAATCAGGGACCTTATGAATTGTAATTGGAACATTTGACTAGCTAATGATGAACTTTCCAAGTTTCTTACACCCAGATGTCAGTTTTCCTACCGTAGGGGGTGTACCCTTGGATCACATTTTAGCCATTATAAACATGGTAGTAATATTAAATATTCTGATCAACAATTTACATTAACTGGGGATACATTGATTGGTTCTTTTCCCTGTAGTCATTGTTCGTTTTGTAAATTCATGCCTAAATCTAAACAGTTTTCAAGCAAGAACACCAATAAAGTTTATGATATTATATAATTTGCCAATTGTGGCACAGAGTGGTTAGTCTACTTAGCAACATGCTCTTGCGCATCTTTCTACATAGGACAGGCCTCCCTCCATTACATATATGTGTGTCTGAACATCTTAGTGATATTTGGAATAAATGGACATCTAGTGCCCTTTACAAACATGTCACACACAGTTCAGCCAGATTTAATTTTATGGTAATTGATAAGATTCAGGGGGATAGAGCAAATAAGTTAGGATGGAATGTATTACTTAATAAAAAAGAAAAGAGCTGGATTATTAAGATAGGTGGACTATTTTCTCCTGGTCTTAATGGCCATTTATAGATAAGCTTAGGGAATTGATGCTCTGAGGTGTGTGATAATTAGTTAAGGTATAAATTGCTGCACTTAGTTTGATTTTGTTGGTGTTGCCACAATAAATAGCTACTCACATACTCATATGGTGCTGGCCTCTTTTTGAATTTCTGTCTGGGTCTCTCCCAGGCTACCAGACCCACATCCTTGTCTCCAAGTCTGACTGTGTAACTGCATACACACACGGTACTGCATTATCAAAATCATTCTCTATCAGGACATCTGCAGGAATATCCTCAAACAAACCTACTTGCTGGCTTCCTTTTCCACCCTCCCAGTCAAGGTGAACTCTAGTCAAAGGTATTTGGAATGGGGTCCCTCCTAAAGCTCTGACTGGAGTAGACTGCCCAAGCAAGTAGTACTCCTCTGTAACCATTGCAGGCTTCACAATAGTTAGGTCAGAGGCTGTCTCTCTCAGCCATGGCCTCTTTCCCATTCACTAAGATAGGATATAACTTCTTGTGGTAGTTTGGTAGCCTTGTTGTTTCGACACAACCTACTGTTGGCATTTTGTCATTCCCACTTACTGGCTCTCCCGCCTATTGTTCCCTACCTTGCCTCCATGGACATATATATGCTATATGTCCGCATTTAAAACATTTAACCCTTGGTCATGGATGCGTACCTGGACTAGTGGCTTCCCCTGCTACTGGCGGACTCTGTTGGGGCAGTCCGGGCTGCCCACCATGGGTTCCCTTAGACCCATGAGCAGCACTGGGTGTCCCTTTCCTGTTCAGTGATGCTCTGCTTGATAGGTATAGGTCTCCCTTCTTCCTCAACTCATCTGCAGTATTGCATTGTCTATCAGCTAACCAGATTCTCATGTCCTCAGGCAAAGTGCTAAGGGCTTGTTCCCTCACCAAAAGGTCTGCCAGCCCTTCAAATGTGGTGACCTGACATCCACTCACCCACCTATGAAGTACTTTGTTCAGCAACATATTCACACAGACATTCATCTGCCTTGTGTCTATGCTCATGAAACTTTTTTCTATAGGTTTTAGGCGTTAACTTAAAACATTCTAGCAAACAGTTTTTTTACAAAATTATAACCGAAACCATCAGTATCAGATAATTTGGAGATAACTGTTACAACTTCAAATGCTTTCAATTTTGAATATCTAGTCTTGCACATGTTTAGATTTACAAAGGAATATATACATATATTTATATATTTACATATTTATATATAAGTATATATTTGGTTTAAAAAGCATAAGTTTTCAGTGGAAAAGTGCAGGGGCATCACAGGAATAAAGGTGACATTCAGGCCTACCATTACCAGAACTGAATGCCCCAGTAGGAACATGGTCAAAAAAACACAGGTAACCTGTACATCCAGGAAGGCAAATGACTAGCTGGATGGAGGGACAATTGAATACTGCATCAGTGAAGGCAAGGACATCTACCATTATGGTAGGATTTTACACAACTCTGCTATGTCCTTACATTCAACACTGCAATATTCTTTTTCTCATTTTAATTTCACTAAATGTGTAGGGTTGGGAGGGTGGCCTAATGGTTAAGGTGTTTGCCTTACAAACACAAGGCGCAGGGTTTGAATCTCACAAAGGATAATTGGCTAGGCTTACATGTCTATGGATTATTTGTAAATTAGACAAAGACCTCTTGGTTATAATGGATCACAAGGGCAGTTAGCTTAGTACTAATCTATGAACATATTATGCCCTATGCCACGCAAGAAGCGTTTGGATGATGTTCGGTGTACTTTTTAAAAGCAAAAAGTAGTCTTTGGTAGACGGGCCGAACATTTGGGCTTCCATGGCAAGGAATCCCATCTGTTAAGAATACTGCAGTAGTGAAAATAAAGACATCTTGTATCTATTATTAACCAATGTTTTCATATATGTCTAATATAGTATAATTATTTAAACTGTCAGTGTTTTTTGTATTATTATTTTTTAAGATTGTAAAATTATTGTTTTAAAATGTTTTGTAATACTTTGGAGTTTTACTCCCCAGGCCACTGCTAAAGTGGGTTCATACCCAGTTGGATTTTCCCAGTAGTCTAATGTAAGTGAATACATAAATAAATAAACTGCAAAAGGAGGCATTTCATTGTACATTGCTGGTACTGAGAACAGCACTCTTAAATTATATCAAAGATTAAAGCAATACTAATTCTATGTACTTTAATCATAGCCTGACTTGTGTTGGCTGGTTGTAAAATGTTTTAAAAAACACATGTAATTTAATATATGCTTAATGGATTTACAATTAATTTACTTTTTTACTTTAAATATGTAATGAGTAGGTCACCTGATCTTTTTAGAGCTGTATTTAACTTTATACATTTTAAATTTCATTTTATCTGAGGAAGTCCAACGATTCAGTTGGACGAAAAGCGCTTTATAATAAAGAAGTGTGCTGCAGAGTTCAAATAACTTGGTGGATTTTTTATTCTACAGTTACAACTTTGCCATGGAGTAAGGGGGTCAGAAACCGTACCCAGAGCTCTTGGTCAGCATTATACTGTTTACATACCCTCTCAAACATATGAATGAAACTATCAAAATTATCCCCCCTCTGTAAATTGTGGAAGAAATTTACTGACCTTTGTTGCTTCTGGAGTTCGGTTACTCACTTCCCCATGACCTCCATGACTCTGGCGAAGACTCAGGATCTCCTTTTCATGTTGCTTCTGCCTCTCCTTCTCCTCAGCTTCCTGAAGTCTCAGTCTGTCTGCTGCTTCCATTTCCAAACACTTGGCTTCCAACTCAAGTCTCTTTAGCTCCAGATGGATTTTTAAGTCCTCTGTGGAAAGGTTGTACTGTCCATTTTCTGAGAGTTGTACATCCCCACGGCCTGTCTGATCATCCACCTGGTTGCTTTTCTCTGATGAAGCTGTGACCAAAGCAGAAATCAAGTCTGCTTTATTCAGGTTTCCATGCACCAGTCCGTTAGCCTGGCACATCTCAGACAACTGGCTCCTTGTCAGCTTGCCATGTTCCTCTGCTGGCATTCTTGCCTGCTCTCCCTGACTAACTAAACTAACAAAAAATAAATAAATAAAACAATTGTGATATGAACTCTTAATGTTTACTGTGTGGCTGATTGAGAGTACAAACACCTTCAATGACCACTGTACACAGGCTAGAGGAATTCAATATCCACACCACTACACGCCAATTAATATGTGATATGGCTATCTCACCACTGTCAACCAATTAATATGTGATGTGACTATCTCACCACTGCCAAATAATTACTATGTGATGCCCCTGCACTGGCCCAGTAATCAAGGAGCCTCAATCCTCACCACTAGCACCAGTGATGGACGTACTCATTGGGAGGACGACAAGTACACGCACAATAAAGTACTATTTCCCTTAAGAGCACACAGAGACCACAGTCAGTCTAGGTCTGGTTTCTCCCTCTTTCTTCAGATCCCCAAGAAGACTCCCCACTGGCACAGCTATAGTGTTGAGATCTCACCTGAGTGGCAAAGTCAAAACCTCCAGCACCCTCTCTGTGCAACCAATGCTTTGTGTCCCTGCCCAAGTAGCTGACACACAAACTTTGAGATTTAATTTATACATAGACACAAACATACACCTGGGAAAGGCTGTCACAGGTTTACTAGCTATGCCCCCCCTGCCCAGACTATAAGGTAGTACCAGCTGCCACCAGACACTACTTATCAACTACTTTTAAGGCCCTTACCAAAGCGTGCCCTATCTTACTGTGTAATGTTAATATTAGCCAAATGATGTGTGACCAAGACTTTCAAGGCTATTTAGGAGAGGCCTGTACAGTGTCACCAAATACATATGCAAGTACTCTCAGAGCTTAGATATCTCTAAACAAACCAGCCACAATTAAAAAGTTTAAATATATGTAATAATAAATAATAAAAGAACAAGACAATTTTCAAACAATACAGTAACTACAGAGTTCAGAATCACAGGAAATATTTTAAAACAACATTGCAGGACAGTTTCAAATAAATACAGAAAACATCTAAACTAATCTTTACTATATTCCTATCTATATCCAAAGGATACTATGTCCTAAATAACTTACTTATAGAACAATGCAAATGCAGATGAGTAGATGTTCTTGCTAGGTCCAAGACAAGACACAAAATGCACACACTTTCTGTGAGAGGGTTCTTAAATTAATACTCAAGATTACTGCTGGGTTAGCTCAGATGACATCACTCTTTGTCACATGCCTTCAGTTCCCAGGCTAACAGAAACTTAAAATTTAACATTTCTCTGTGAAAAATACATAATCTCAGATGTTTGCCTAGAACTGTAAGTCATAAAACAATTAAATACTTTTACATTTTAGAGCTTGTAATTACTTCTCTAAGACAGCATAAAGAAACTTCTAGCTCTAGACATTGTGTCTGCTTGCTGCACTGAAACTACTTTTTATAGCATATCGTAAAGCACTTTTTATTTTAACTTATTTTCTTGAAGTTTTGCAAGTTAACTCTATTTGCTCCAGCTTCTACTATTAAAGCATACATTTGCACAGGTATATAGCTTATATACATTTCTCTTCTTTCCCAGTAGAGTACACTGTGGTTACATTCTTAAAGCTCAGTAGATAATATACAGTTCTCTTACATTTGTAGGACAAGCATATGAATCATATTACTATTCACAAATGACATATGATTATTTACAAAATTCCAGATAGCTGGGCTGGCAGTATCACATTTCTATATAAATATATTAATATTTTCAAGTGACATATAATTATTTACAAAATTCCAGATAACTGGACTGGCAGTATTTCCCTGGTGTCACATTTCCCTATACTATGTGAGGAGCATTTGGGTGACATTCAGCGTACCTTTTAAAAGTAACAGGTAGCCTTTGGTAGACTGGCTGGATGTTCGGGCTTCCACGACAGTTCCATTTGTTAAGAATAATGCAGCAGTGAGGGCAAGGACATCTCCTGTTATGGTGAGATTTTACACAACTGTACTTTATATGACAATGATTTAATAGTTAGAGAAAATTTAGCCAGTTTATAGAGAAGTTAAGGTAAATTAGAATAAAATAAACAGGAACTGCAGAGAAAGCCAAGGGAGAGAAATTGATATAAGATGTGAGCGAAAACTGGAGAGTAAGGAGGTTTAAGCTATGAACTGGTATTTATTCACATTTACAGACATAGTTTATCCTGGTGTTGAGCAAAAACGGAACCAGCTTTTGGATAGGAAATTTTTCAGAATACTAAAGGATGGGAGGAAAGGTAATAACCTGATGGATACAGTTAAGGAGTTCCAGGATTTAGCAACATGGTACGAGTACAAACAATGCCCTGCAAATTTGATAGGTATGTGGACAGACAGAAGTTTTTGGTCACTGGATTGTAATAACTGACTGGCAACATAGTTGTGTAGAATATTATTTATTGCTGGACAAGCAGATGGATTCTGGATAATTTTATAGGTGGTAAGAAGTGGTATATATATATATATATATATATATATATATATATATATATATATATATTAGTTGATGGGGTAGCTCTAAGCAATTTAAGTTTTTTAGTGTTATACAGTGGTGGGTTTTGAAAGGGGTATTTGCTGCAAATTTAGCTACTTTGTTATAGAATTTTTCAAGCTTTGATTTTTTGTGATGGCTGAAGGTTAATAAGAATGGGAGTGCCTTAAAGAAGTGTGGAGAGAAGATAAGTATTGACAAAAAAAAAGTTATGTACTTACCATAGTGTTCCATGTGCGTTGTTCATCTCGCCTTCATTCTTTGCTGATGGGTTTGGAGCCGATCCCTCAGCTCCGAGTCTGCACCTACTGCAAAGCTCGAGGATTTCAAGTAGCTTGAGGCCAAGTTCCTATCCCATGATGCACACTGAGTTACCTCAGATCTTGTTTACTGTGTAAAATAATACCATATGTCATACTGTACCTCCATAGGAGAGAAAGTATAGAAGGGTTCAGTGACCAGGAAGGATCTAGAATCTCGGTCTTCTGAAAGCCCAGGAGGGGGTAGGAGAGAGGGACAGAAGAATGAAGGTGAGATGAACTCACATGGAATGTTATGGTAAGTACATAACTTCTTTATGTGAAGTTGTTCTATCTCGCCACTGATGGGTAGCATCCCAAACACCATCAATCTCAGGTGGCTCACGGGAGAATATTTCTCAGGACCATGGATCCAAAGGAGGCCCTGTCAACTTCGTAATGAGTGATAAAGGTATGAGGTTTTGACCAAGTGGCTGCTGCGCAAATGTAAACAATAGGAAGTCTGGCAGAAAAAGCAGATGATGTAGAAACTGCTCTGGTTGAGTGAGCTTTCATTTTATGCTGCAAGGGCATATTGGCAGCTGAATAAGCAAATGTGATACAATCAGATAACCATTTAGACAAAGTTGTTTTAGCCACTGACATACCCTTCCTAGAATCTGAGAATGAAACAAAAAGCTGTTCTGATTTCCTGAAATCTTTTGTTCTATCCAAATAAAATCTGAGCTGTCTGTGAACATCAAGTTTGTGCAGCATGTACTCCAAATTGTTTGAATGGTTTTGGAAGAAAACTGGCAAAGCAATAATTTGGTTGAGATTAGTTTCAGTGCAAACTTTGGGTAAGAAAGAGGGGTTTGTTTGAAGTGAGACTCTGCATGGAAAATCAAATAAGGAGGCCTGATGGATAAGGTCTGAAGCTCTGACACTCTGCGGGCAGAAGTAATAGCCACTAGAAAGATGGTTTTCCATGACAAAAATTTGAGGTCACATGAGGAAGCTGGTTCAAATGGCAGAAGAATTATGCAGGAAAGCATAAAATTTAGATTCCATGGAGAATAGGGAGATTTCACAGGTGGCCTAATATGAAAGGTCCCTTTGAGGAAGGCTTTGGATAATTTGTATGACATAATATTCAATCCTTCAAATCCCAGATGAAAGTTAGAAATGGCAGCAAGTTGAACATGGACTGTTGTTGCTGCAGCTCCTTTATTGAATATCATAGCTAAGTAATCTAGAATAGAGGCCATAGGGGCTTGGTAAGGATCAATATTGGTTTTAGAGGCCCATATAGAAATTTTTTTCCATTTGCTGAGGTATAGCTTCCTCATAGAGGATTTATGAGATGATAGGAGAATTTGCTTTGTCTCATTGGAAAGGTTATGGAACATGGCTATGATAGGAATTGGAGCAGCCAAGCTGTCAGTTCATTGACTGCAGAGAGGGATGAAGTTCCCCCGATGAGTGCGTCAGAAGGTTTGGAACTGGGTCCAGAATCCAGGGATCCTCCAAAAGATGAAGTCAAAGGAAGGGGAACCAAATCTGATGAGGCCAAAAAGGAGCTATTAGAATGATGGTCCTTCCCGGGATTTTGTCTTTCTGTAATACCTTGGGTATCAACGGGATTGGTGAGAATGTATAAAGGAGACCTGGGGCCAATCGTGAACAAGTGCGTCCCTTGGGGCTGCTCCTGGAGGAGGAATCAGAGCAAAGTAGCTTCTGCAGTTGGTGTTTATGTGACTGGCAAAAAGGTTGCAGCAAGGCTGGCTTCACCTGCGGAATATCCTGTCCGCTATTTCCGTCTTGAGGGACCACTCGTGCGGCAACAAAATTGCTCTGCTCAACTTGTCTGCTATCATGTTGGATTTCCCCAGCATGTGTGTTGCTAACAGAAAGCGCTGGGTGGAAAGAGCCCACTGCCATACTCTGAGGGCCTCGTGACAAAGTAGGTAAGATCTGGTTCCTCCTTGTCTGTTCAAATACCAGACCACTGACATGTTGTCCATCTGGATCGCAATCGTACCCAGAGGAAGAGAGTCCTGGAAGTACTGCAACACCAAAAGTACTGCTCTCATCTCTAGGACATTGATATGCAGATGTGTCTTATGATCGGTCCATGTGCCTTGGGCTGTCTTTCCCCTGAAAATGCTCCCCCCACCCTATCAGGGAAGCGTCCGTGGTCACTGTGGCCACTAACGGGGGTAGCACAAATGGGCGTCCTATCGTAACATGAGGTGAGGTCAACCAGCACTGAAGATCCTTTTTACAGGAATTTGTGATCATTATTCATGTGAGACATGGGAAGCTCTTGGTAAGAACATTGAGTGAACAACAGCCATTGTAGTATCCGCATGTGCATACAAGCTAGTGGTATGGCTAGAATTGCTGCTGCCATCATACCTAACAATTTCAGAATTTCTGATGCTGGTGCTTTGTTTTTGGATATTAGAATGCAGACATGCTGACGGAGAAGTAAGACTCTTTCTACTGGAAGTCTTAGCGTGGTGGTGGTGGTGTCCATTTCTGCTCCGATAAAGACGATATGCTGCGATGGTGACAAGGCAAATTTTTCTGAGTTTATTGTAATGCCCAGCTGATTGCAGAGTGGACTCCCTGGTTTGAATGAGCTGATGCTTGGTGGTGGCAGTAAGGAGCCAATTGTCTAGGTATGGAAACATCTGGAATCCTAAACATCTCAGGTGAGCCATGACCACTGCTATGTATTTGGTGAACACTCTGTGGGCTGTAGTGAGACCAAAGGGCAGGGCTCAAAACTGGTAATGACTGGCTCCCAGCCGGAAGTGCAGATGTTCCCTGGATGGTCTGGCCATTTTTATGTGGTAGTACGCATCCTGGAAATCTATCGAGCACATCCAATTGTCCTTCCCTAAGAAGGAAAGTATTGACTGAAGCGTGACCATCCAAAACTTCTCTTTCTTAGGTTCATAGGTTCATAGGTATGAACTAGGCTATCTGCCCTAGGGCATTTATAAGCCTAGCCAGAGTGTGTTTGGCTTTCGCCACCCATTTTAAATTAATTTTGCTATGCCCTTTTTTGAGGTTAGTATACTGTGCCTCTGTCTAACAGTGACACAGAAGTGATACCCGGTGTAAACCTACGATCTCCCATCCACTCATCAAGATTCCTCTTGAAGAGAGTCAATCTTTACTGATTTGTTTAGTCTGCTGAGGTCCAATATAGGTCTCCAGTCCCCTGTCTTTTTTGGAACTAAAAAAAGATTCTTGAATAAGTTCCGGATCCTGTCTGGTCTGCTGGGGCTGGTTGGATGACTCTTTTTCTTAGCAACGTCTGGACCTCTACTGTTGCTTGTTCCCTGTAACTGGGTGGAACGTCCATGATTTTCCTTGACGGTGGAGGGGGTGTGGTGAAAGGGATGAAGTATCCTCTGGAAATGATACTTTGTACCCAGTTGACATTTGTTATTTTGAGCCAGACATCTGGGTACAAAGATAAGAGATCCCTGACTGCCTCCAGAGCAGGACAGTCAAGCCTCATTTCAGGAGCGCTGATAGGGTTTCCCAAAGATGTGATCTCTGTCACCCTGGTGTTACGGACCCCCTCTGCCGTGAGGGCATCTTCTTCTGTTATTGCCCCCTCCTCTGCCCCTGGAGGGGGGGTTCACCACGTGTGTCCTGAAAGACTCCTTGGGCTTTTCGGAACCACATTTTCCCCTCCCCTTTGACCTTTAGGGTAGGGTCTGATAGGGGTGGAAAAACACACCCTGATGGCAGACAGAGTCTTTACTTCCTGCTCACACCTGGTTAAGGTTTCCTTGACTTTAGGCCCGAAAAGGGACGAGCCGTCAAAGGGGGTATTCACGAAGGATGACTTGAAGGGCTTCGCGAAGGAACACAAACGCATCCAGGAGTGTCTCCAAAGAGCAATTCCTGTACCCGCTGCCCTACTCATTCCATCAGCTCCATATGAAATGAGGCGCATGGACGAGTTCACTATAGAATTGAGGGTAGCAAGCTGGGCGGTAACTTTGTTTGTAGCTCCTGCAGCTACTGTACCCTGAAGAGTATCTCCCAGCTCTTTAAGGAGATCTCTTTGTAGTCTGGTAAAATGGGTTAAATAGTTAAGCGAATGAAGAGCAAAAGTCGCTGAACTACATGTGTGCTTTCCATATCTATCCATGATCCTGGAGTCTCTGTTAGGAGGATGGATAGAAGAGGAGGTTTCAGATATTTCCTTTTTGGTGGCTGCCACCACCACCATGGCATCATCTGGCACACCTTTTGTCAAGAAAGATTTATCTAGGGATGGCAGAAATTAACTTATTAGGCCTCCTAGGGACAGGTTCTATAGTATCTGGAGACTTACATGCCCTTCGTGAGACCAGCTGCATCAGCTCATCGAAGGGCGGAGACACCCAAGAGGTGGAGGGCTGAGACCCGAAAGCCTTCAGGAGGACCGACTCATCCTCAGTAGGTTTGGTGGACTGCCAGTCACCCTCTGCCTAAGGTTTTCCAGTATCCCAGCAAATACGATATCCTCAGAGGGGGGCCGTGGGGACCCTTCTGATTCATCCAAGTCATTGTCAGATGTTAAAGACTCCTGAGGGGAGTCCAAGTGTTTCCTCTTACACAGTCTCTTCCTGGGAACCTCATCAGTGGAAGCTTCTGGGAAGGTCTCAGAAGAGCATGGGCCACCTAGTGGGGCTTCCTAAGGCTCTGGGTCTCTGCATTTAGCAAGGATCTGTGAGGCAAAAGCAGACACAGGCGCTTTAGGGGATGAAGAAGCCAGACCCAAAGTTGAGGATGTCTTGGGAGACATAACTCTTCTCATGGCTTTGAAGGCACCTCTGCTCCAATGCGAAGGGACTGACAGATCCGAGGAAAATGTCGATACCCCCGTCACCGGGACAGTGGGCTCCGAGCCCGAGGTAGGAGCCAGGCTCATCCGAGCCGAAGCCTTGAGAGGTAAACTCAGGACCGTCAAGTTGGGTTGACTATCCTCCCCAGACCCAACCAGAGAGTGTCGGCTCCTAGAGTCCTTGATTGGCACCGAGAACGTCAGAGTGAATGGAGCCGAAGACACTGGAGCAGGCATCGGCACCGAAGGCTCCACAATCAGCAGGTCCAACTCCTCCAGCTCTGTAGGACCGGTATGGCTCAGAGGAGGAATAGATAAAGCTGGCATAAGGGTCTTCGGCTACGAAGGCTGCCTGGATCAGAACCGATAATTTGGCAAAGGCCGGTGCCTGTAAAAGCTTCTGCACCACCCAATCCACATCCAAATCAAATAGGCTCACAGAAGATCGAGATGATCGGACTGATGGTACTGACTGGAGAATAGGCAATCTAGGAGTATCGGATACTGGTTCCAAGACTGGGGACTGGCTCCAAAAAGAGAAGACAGTCGGCTCTGAGACCTGCAGAGCCGATGTCACAGGCTCTTTAGATTTTTTTTTGATTTTTTTGATTCTCCAGAAGTCTTGGAGGACTTTGAGGACTTACTAAATCCATCCTGGTCACTCAAAGCCTCCTAAAAGGAAGGTTTCAACAAACCCCTATCAATAAGCTTCCTTTTTCTCTCTTGGATAACTCTAGAGGAAAAGGAATGATATATAGGACATTTCTCTTGTAAGTGCAAGGCACCCAAGCAGTATACACAATTCACATGGCAGTCTGTAACCAAAATCTTCTGCCCACATTTAGGGCATTTTTTAAACCCTGACAGGGTGTCTGTCCTTGTCATCAGCCATGACAGAAGTGGACACAAACAACAACAGCAAGAAATATTTAGCCTTCTATTAAAAACCAGGATAACTATCAACACACACACACACACACACACACACACACACACACACACACACACACACACACACACACACACCTTTAAACTAAGGCTAATTAACTATTCAAAAGCCTTCTAATAAAAAAAAAACAGGCTAAAGATAAGCACATAAGCCTAAAATTAAGGCTAACAAGCAAACACACACAATATAATTAAACAGATCATATTAACAACTGGTAAACTCTAATGAAATATTATGCTGTAGAAAAAATGTGACAAAGGTCACTGACTAAACAGTTACTTTTCACTAAATAATCACACTATACTATGCTGATAAGAAAAAATGACAAAGGTGACTGAACAAGCAATATTTTTTGTCAGAAATTTTAAATAGGCCTATCAGAAAAATGAGGCCAAATATAAAGCTAAGAAAGAGCACACAGGGAAGAGAACTCTATAGAAAAGCTTTAAGAGCTTATCTAACCTAAAAATCTATCTACTATAGTGAAAAAAAACTAACAGCAATATTTGAAAAATAGTAAAGTATTTAAAGTTTACTGGCCCGAGCTATCAGGAACCTCCGATCAGTTGCAGCAGCAAACTAGATCTGAGGTAACTCAGGGTGCATCATGGGATAGGGACTTGGCCTCGAGCTGCTTGAAATCCTTGAGCTTTGCAGTAGGTGTTAACTCAGAGCTGAGAGATCGGCTCCAAACCCATCAGTAAAGTATGAACGGTGAGATAGAACAACTTCACATTAAAACTTTAGTTATGTCAGTGAGAAGGTTTTTGGCTCTGTAAAGCATCCCTATTATTTGATGATTTTTTCTTATACAATTTTGTATATGCAGGTCAAATGTAAGATTATTTATCATCCACTATCATCCATAATAATTTGCTACAAGAGTTGATTTCAATGATTATATTATTGAGGGAGAACTTTAAATATTGTTTTTCATGAGAGAGAGACTTGGGGGGGGGGGTAGTATTTTATTTTTGGGTTGAGAAAGAATTGTGAGTTACAATGCCATGTTTCACTGGCAGTTAAATCTTCCTGAGTAATTTTTTTGGTGTTGTGCCATGTTGTCAGATGTGCAAATGAGTGTGGAGTCATCTGCATTCTATATTAGAGAGGCCTGTTGTGTGGATGTTTGGAGGGTGTTTGTGAGAATGTTAAAGAGAAGGGGACCAAAGATAGAGCCTTGTGGTACAGTGATGTTGACTGGGAGCTAAGGAGAGAGGGTGGAGTGCCATTTTACTGAGTGTATTAGAGAGGTAGCTTTTGAACCATAGAAGGGTGAACTGAAAGAGACCTAATGCGGACATCTAAAGTAGAAGTTTGCTGTGGCAAACTGTGTTGAAGCCTTTAGACAATTCTAGAAATAAGGAGGAGACTAGTTTGCTCTAATCTCTAGCTTTATTTGCAGTATCTATATAGGTTAGAAGTGCAGTGTTAGTACTATAGGAAGGATGGAAGTCATATTATGTGGGGAACTGGAGTTCTTCCTAAAAGAAATAGTTTAGCAATTGTTTTTGAATACATTTTCAATTATTTTGGGGCGGGGGATAAGATTGTTATACGTCTAAATTAGTAATGTCGTTTGAATTTTCTCTTTGTGCAGAGGAATAATATTTATTTATTTATTTATTTATTTATATTTGTTGACTGGGAGTGTCCGACTGGACGTAGGTCCATTTTCAGTGGAGGCCTGGGGAGAAAAGCTCCACAGTTAAAATAAACAGACAGTATTTACATTGGATTACATAGCGATTAACAATTTACATAGCAATTACTTACAACATATTTACAGATGAAGAACATAGTACATCAGTAGACAACTAGAATCTTTATCTGTGAAGTACATAACAGACATTAACAAATGTTAACATAAGAAGTTCCTGCTGTATAAGTACTAGGCTTATGAGCATCTAAGCTTGCTATAATCAAGGTAGTTAGTGGAGTGAATATGTGACTTTTTTCAGTAACAGCGAATGTGGAATTCCTGGACAGTAAAGAGAAAGGATAGGTAATGCTGTCGGCTGCTATTTTGTGGTACTCGCTTAGAAGGTCATCAGCTGAAGTAGAACATGGTTTGAGTTTGTTTAACAGTGGTTTTATTATCGGTTGTGGGCAGAGGTTTGAAGGAGAAAGTGGATGTGGTAATATGTGGCTGATGGGCAGGGTTAGGCTAAGATGCTGGGGAATTCTTGGTTAGAGATGCTATACTATCTATGAAAGAAGAGTTGAATTGCATTGCGGTTTTGAATGCTGAGTTATTGGTAGAGGGGTTAGGGTTGAATTTTTAGTTGTGATGCAAGACTTCTTTAATGGCTGCTGAGAATTTTTTTAGCGTTGCGTTTGCTATTATTCTGAAGGTCATTATCGTATAGTGTTTTTCTTCTTTTATTTGCTTTTCAGCATGATTGTGAAGCATTCTGACGTTTTCAAGATATTGTGGTGTTTTATAAATTTGCCATTCTTTCCATGCTTTTTCTCTATCCTGCACTAGCATTCTACTCTATTTTCGATAGCCAAATCGTATTATTTGTTTTTAGTCTCTTCCTTCTAAGAGGTGCATGGTTATTTAGGATAGTTAGGAAAGTTGTACTGAATTCATTTACAATATCATCTTAGGAGGGAATTTTTAAGTAGTTCCATTTAATAGATGACAGGGTAGTAATGAGGATTTCTGTGTTAAACTTGGAATGGTTGCATGTTGTTTTCTAAATATGCTGTTTAAGTGGATGTGTGAGATGTCTGGGCTTAATTTCTCTAAATCTTTTGGGTTTCTAGTACAATGACAGAAGTGGATTCTGTTCCTAAGTCAAAGTATGATTAAAACCCACAAAATTTGTATACTTTCAATCTTTGATGTTAGCCAAAAGTGCAATGTGCCATAATCGACTTATGTAATTCATATGTAGTTACATGTATCTGTAACATATCCAAATATAACTGTAATTTTTTAGTTATGAGACCTGTTGCTCCTACTACTACTGAAACTATTTGGGTATCCTCCTTTCACATTGCTCGTTTCTGCCTTCAAATCCTGCTATTTCACTACTTTGTATCTCTGTATCCCAGACTCTGTAATCACTGGGTGTAGCAATTTCAATGCTAAATGTTACTTTTGTCTTCTTTTCATGGACTTCTATATCTGTTTCTCTTGCATCTATTTTCTGAACTGCTGTTAATGGGCAATTTCATGTGATATGAACTTCATCACTCTACAATGCTTTGTGCTCATGCTTCCAATGCTTCTCAGCATCTTGACTGACATAAGGTTATTCCAGGAGTTTTCTGTACTTGCAGCTATATTTATGCCTTTTCCACATTTCTTATCTTCTCATGTGATCCTTCACCTTATACTCTTTTGTTTTTTGGCACATTCAGTTGCTACCTGATTTTTAATTACTTCTAGTTTGATTTCCATTCCCACTTGATACTGATATGCTTTTGCTAAACTAAGCAGGGAAGTAATGTTAGACTTCTCTTCGTGCTTTAAAACGTTCACTATATTTGGATCTGGTGAAGTCAGCAGATATGTATGCAGTCCTACAATTGAGATCTATACATGTAATCGATTTCAAGGAAGGCCATACCTCCTTCAGAATGAGGAATATAGAATCTTGGTATACACTAATTTTTATATATAATTTGATAAGTGAGAAGCATTTTTCTTGTTTTCCTGTCCTGCTGATCCACTACCTTTTGGGGCCATTCACCCCAAAACTGCAAGTTAGAAAAGGAAGAATAAATTGGTTTATAGTGTGGACTTCTTTATTAAATGTCAGGGCTGTTTTCAGTATTAATTTTAGTTTCCTAAATATTCCTGAGTTTTGTTCACATTTGTTCATTTTTATTGTTGATCTTTCATCTATTCCCAAATATTTATACACTCCCAACTGCTCATGTTCCTTTATATCATATTCCTGTCCTTGACTGATATTTTCTTGGTGTTGCAGCTTTCTTGCTTTAAATGTTGCTTTTGTACATTTATCAAGACCAAGTGACATTCTTATATCATTCATAAAAAGAAGGGGACCAAGGATAGATCCTTGTGGTATACAGGTGGTCTGCTTGTATAGATTGGGAGATGATCACTGAAACAAATCAGACATTGCACACGTGGTTCTGTATTTGCTAGGACATGATACTAGGATCCAGTTTAATAGGGAATTTGATGTCTTCCTATAATGTGTGGGGCTATTAATAAGTTGTATGAAACCATATAGGTTCATGCTAAATGTAGGGGATTTAGAATTTATGTCCAACCAATTGACATTCACATCCCCTAGAAGTATTTTTTGTTTGTGTGTGTGTGTGTGTGTGTGTGTGTGTGTGTGTGTGTGTGTGTGTGTGTGTGCAATTGTTATGGACATTCAATGTAGGATATCTTCTAGTATAGCTGTATTGTTGCAGGAGGGATGTAAAGGACAGTGATACCTATTTGTTTATAACTGTTTAATTTAAGGAAAGTAATAGGAAGCTCTGCTGAACTGAATTTTACTATTGGTTTGCTGTAAGGGGAAATGTGGTAGGTATGAAATATTAAAGTGATACCACTACCTTTCCTTTGCATACTGTCAGTATGGATGATATTAATAGCCGGGAGATATTATTTCAGTCATGTATGCTGGATTTAAGCCAAGTTTCAGTTACAGTGTGAATCCAGGCATGCAGTTCAGCAATTTTCTTTCTTATGCTTCTAACATTTGTGGCAGCAAAAATTAGATTACCAGGGTTGGGGGGTTGAATTTTCATATATAGTTACACTTATCAGCAACACATTTAAGTAAGCATGGATTTTTTTTTTTATTAGTCCTTGTTGGCTATCAGATATCAGCAGACAGCCTTTGTTTTATTCACAAATAAGTATATATTGTCAGTCTAGGCAACAATAAAGTTTCATGTGTTGTAATCTGTCACTGTGTTCTCAGATAATGCTTATTTGCTAGAAATTTATTTCCAATGTGCAGAATTTCATATTTCAAAAGAAACTCTTTTGTTCCACTCACAAATATATTCTGTCTTTGAGTAATAAAATGATAAACAAGTAACAAGCAAAACAAAACCATACCACTTTAATATTACAGCTGAAAAGACCTCACCTTGGATATCAAGTACCATTCCCCATTAAACTATTATTCTAGGTGATCTAAATACCGATTGGTTACCTTTCACTACAAAATTCCCAAACATCACTATAAACCTGTGTGGCTTTACTCAGCTCCTTAATACCCCAACAAAATATAATAAAGCTGCATTAGTTTTCCCTTACCAATTTTTCATCCTCAGAGACCCTTCCAATTGGCATCAGTGATCATTATCCAACATTTGCTATCAGGCTACTAACCAATCTATCAAGTAGTAATCCAAACATTTTTACCTCCATATTACAAAGTTATAATTATTCCATTCTGAAAAATTCCCATTCGATGCCTTGCAAACATCAGCACTGTGTTTCCCTGCATATTTAATACACAGGCCCATGTTGTATCTTTTGGCTTTTCCCGGTTAGGGGTCGCCACAGTGGAACTCCGGTCCGCTAATGATTGGCAGTAGATTTTTACGTGCCGAGTTGTCAGCCCTGATGCACAACCTTCAACGAAGGTATGCCCATTCACACATGTCTCCACACAGGAGACGCTCTAGCTGAGAATCGAACAGGACAACATCTTGCTGTGAGGCGACAACGCTACCACAGCACCACCACCGCAGTAATACACAGGCCCATAATAGAAGGAAAAAGAAGCAAAGCCAACTCTGTCTCATGGCTAACAAATTAACCAAAGAACTCATGCACACTAGGGACAAGGCTCAGAAAATGTGGTCTCAACATAATACAGAAAAAAAACTCCAAGTCTACAAATATTTCCTTAACCTTACCAAAAGCTTCAGGACACTCACAAAAACAATTAAAAGGTTTGTTGGTCATCTATTAAGCATTTGTTATACCCTAGGAAGAAAGACCAAAACAAACCACCACCTAATAGCACAACATCAGAGACTGCACCAGATTTAACTGATATTTCATTAACACTATAACCACACTAATAAAAAATAATTAATCCACTAATTCAAACAAACACTCTGCAACTCAGACTTAAAGCCATATTAACCTACTCTTTAAAAAATTGCAATAAATAAATAAATGAAAATAAATAGAGACCACTACTCTTGCTTCAGACAACCTTCTGAAATACCATCTTTCAAACTGGCCTAAGATGCTATAGCAGACCTTGTACCTATATTAATAAACAGATCAATCTGTGAGTCTTATATCCCACCCCTGTGGAAAGATCATACATTCTCCCATAAAGGGTGGAAACTCCACTGATTTCTCAAACTTTAGGCCAACTGCAATACTGTCTTTGTCCAAAATCCTTGAAAAATGTGTCCACAGATAACTTCTCCAACACATCCTTGACCATCAGTTTCTCGCTCCAACTTAGCATGGCTTTCACCCAGGATACAGTTACTGCCCCTGCTCTTCTCAATTTGTCAGCACCGTTAACCAAGCAATAAACAATGGTAGCCTATTTTCTGTCACATTTGATACCACATTCAACCCAAACCATGTCCCTCTGTCTCCATCCCTACAATGGTTTAACAGCTACCTACCAGACTGAAAACTGTCTGTCAAATGGCAAAGTACTCATTCATTCATACAGTCTCCAAACACACATGCTTAATTCAGTATGCTGCCAACTTGACAATCATATCTTCTGCCAAAACTCTGTCTCATCTTCAACATATAAACCAACAATCTTTTACCACTGTTCAGTCTGGAATTAAAATCTCTGAGTTCCTGCTAAATCCAAAGAAAGCAAAGTTACTCATATTATTTTCCAAAATGCACAAGCTAAACAGGGATACCTTCACTGTTACCACTGTAAATAACACAAATAGAAATTGTTTCACATTCAAAACTATTAGGGGTCATTCAGAGCCAGATCATTGTCAAATGGGGACCTGGGAAGGGTGATGAATAAGCCCCTCCACCATTCCACTGTCCCATTTCTTGGTTCTCTCCCCACTTACCATAAACGCTGTTGCAGACGGTCAGTGTACCTACTATTTTTGTCATTCCTTTTGAAATGATTACTGAGACGTGGATGTAATTCATAACTTTTAATTTATGTGTCCTTCATTGACCAGGTTAGTCCCACCAGGCTAGTAGCCTGAGGTGTTATTTACACTCCTAGGGGAAATTTGGCCAGGGCATCCACGAACTTACCCTACCCTTTTCAATAGGTACTGTGGGATGTTTTACATGCACCTGAGCTGCCACCAACTCAGGCAGATGGGGTCTCAGTTTAACATCTGAGCTCTATGACAACCCAGTCTCAGGAGTGCATCACTCCATTAGGCGTGACTGCAGTACCAGCAATACATCTACCTGATGTGGGAGTGGAACCCACAAGGCAAGTGTGCTACCTGTTGCACAACTAACACTGCTTTCAAACTTTAGTCAAACTTTAGAGCACAAATATTGATGGCCATTTGCTAAACAAAACAGCTGCACATTGAAAACAGACTTAGCACGAGAAACAGTAAACTTTTTTCTTCCCTTGGAGCCACTATTCAATGAAAGTGCCTTGAAACTGCATGAAAACTCCTATACATTGAAAATGCACCTGACAAATGTACATTTTAAATTTGTACTTTTGAACATTCCTTTCAGTTTTGTGTATGCTCACCATTTCTAAACTATAAACAATACCCATAGCATTTCAAAAACAGTTTTGCAAGACACTTCAAAGTTGTCCACCAAATAATCGTATATCTACTAATCGTATTATTCAGAGGACTAGATTCAGAAAGCTTCAAAGAACTCCCAGGGACAGGAGTTCATATGCAGAACTGCTGTAGCTGTGAACTTGGAACCAGTGTGCGTAATTATATTTATTTTCTATTACTAGCCTTTTTTTCTTAAATAATGTTGCTAGCTTTTTTAAATGGGACAATTGCTGTTTATGCACGATGAGCTCCTGACATCATTGTTCTGTTCAACTGTCACACATTTTTCAGAATCTTCCTAGTTTTGTCCTTCTCTCATAACACTTTTAATTTTCTGGTTATACAGTTAGTTAAAAATGCCAGTTATTATAGTTTCATATTTCATATTGCTCAGAAAATGCACGTTGATATAGTATATGCTATTTTATTAACTTTTAAGTTAATCACAACAATGTTTAAAATTGCTTTTATTTTAGGCTTGTGTCCTTCCATTATTTTAAACTTTTTCCAGAATTATTCTAGTGCAAAGAAGTTGAGAGATATGATGTCTGTGTGTCTTTTTTATCTTGGAGAGTAAAACGGTCTAAAATGACACAATGTGGATGGGTTATTTCCTGATAAACCACAAAAAACACGAAGACAAATAGATAAATTCTTAAAAAGGCGAAAGAACACAATACGAGTCGGCTAAAAAATAAATTGAAGAGTTAATAATTACCTAATTTGATTTTAATTGATCAATTAGTTTAGTTTATTTACTTGTTTTAAATATGTGGATTCACCAATGCTTCTGGTTTTGTCTGAAGAAGGTGAGGCAAGGTCCTTGCCGAAAGCGCTCACATTATTAAACATTCTTTTTTAGCCGGCTCTTGTGTTCTTTCGCCTTTTTAAGAGTTTATCTATGGGTTATTTCCTGGTCAGTTGTTTGTACTTCCTGGGGAGAAAGGTGAAGCCCACAGCAAAGCACTTCAGCTGGTAGTCCACACTGCTCCACATTAAATTATGCCATACTACACTGGATCATAACCTTCTTAAAAGTAGATCATTCTTAAAGGGACAGTCCCAGATATATATTTTTTTTGTTTTGTTTTTGTTTTGATTCTGGTCTTTGTTTACATTTTCAGGCTGGCTTTCTGAGCAGGTCACAGATTTGGCTGCAGGGGTTGGGGGAGGGGTGTTTACAGGAAGTTTCAGTGGTCTTAGTAAAATTCCATTTCTAACTGCAGTTGTACTCACAACAGCTCTCACTGTATCATTCATTAGTTTTATATGTGGTTTTTTATCCACAGAGAAAAGTAGCTTTTCAGGAATTTTATGACCTCACTTGCTACCACCTTGCAGGAAAGCATATAAGCAATGCAAAGCTAAAACTTTAGTAAACACAGTTTTCTATTCATAGCTCTCAACCGTCCATCTCCAAAATGAGGAACACTCGCCTTCATAATGTGAAACAAATGGGCAAAATGTGGAACACTTGCTAACAGCTTACCAACAACTTCAACTAGGAAGGTCATAGGATGGTTAAAATATGCTGGTTTTACTTATAAAGAAGGTCCTTTAATTAATTAATATAATTAATTTCTATTTATCATGGATTTCACTTAAAAAAATTTCTAACACTGAATGTGTGACAGACTCTTTTAATGTGGAACTTTGAGGAACTTGGAGGAACATGAACTTTTTAAGACCCCAAATGAGGTACGTTCCTCGTAATGAGGTACACTTGAGAGGTAATTCACTTAATTTCATATTTTGCGTGGATTTCTGAATGCTAGCTAAGTGCTATGATGTTATGCATGACTGCCACTTGCTCTGAAGAAAGCATCAGAATGATGCATGTTTTGAACAGTAATAGAAGCAATCTCCTTTTTTTTCATATTTTGATAGCAGTTGGACAAGAAGAATACGTTTGCTTTACCATGGAACGTGGCACCAGTAACTAGAACTGCACAAAAGTAAAGGGTTCCACAGTGATACTTCTAATCTGAGACATGACTGGCTCACATGGCCCTTACATGTAAACGTAGGATTTTTAGCTTTACAGCTTCTCTTTAAATAATGACATTATTTTCAATGCCACTTAACATTTCTAACATTTTCTCGCTTATGGTGTTGGCTGAAGCAAGAATCCTACTGATTTACTCCTCTGTGCATTCTCCAATCCTAATTTTAATTTCTTAACACACTAGAAAAATAGACATTCAGTAATTCTGTGAGCCTTTTTTTAACAACAAACTCAGCAGCAGCATTCTGTGATCCTTCTAACTTATTTAAACACTGACATACCTTTCTAGCCAGTATACTCTGCTGCATTCCAAATTAATCTACTTAAACACATCCTTTCATGTTTCTGTAATACTATAAACACTGCCTACATTTTACACTTCACCTCAATACAAGTAATTGCCCATGTCCTTCATAAGTGTTATGTCACTCTTGTACTTATGTATGCATCTGGTGATATGTTTTACACTTGCAGTAATAAATAGCACACCCATACCAAATACCCTAGCAGTTTTATTACTACTAATAATAGTTGGCGGTTACAGTATACTGCCAGTGCCATTTATAGAACAAGGTCTTGGTTTAAAATATTATTATGCTAAATAAAATTATGCAGTAGCAGGAAGAATTAATGTATACCCATTGGAACAGCAAACTGACTCTAAGTAACAAGAAACCCAAATCTGCAAATAATGACACACCTGATCTCTGAAGACCAATCTTTTATTTTAAGTAAAAGGAACTTTCTTAAAGACAGCATCAGCAACCTGGAATTCCATTTCAGTTAATATTAAATCAGAGGGTATTCAGTAATTATGTCAACTGGGAATATCCAGCTGGAAAGCCACATTTCCAGTGGACTTCTCGTAAGATGACTCCAGATAAACATATACAGACAAAAAACAAAACAAACAAAAAAAACCAGGATAATTTTCAAAGAGATGAAGAAAGTAGACAAGAGTATAAGGAGATGAGGTGCATGTCAAAGAGAGAGGTGGTGAAGGCTAAGGATAAGGCGTATGAAGAGTTGTATAAAAGTTGGACACTAAGGAGGGAGAAAAGGACCTGCACCGACTGGCTAGACAGATGGACCGAGTTAGTAAAGATGTGCAGCAGGTAAGGGTGATAAAGGATAATGAGGGAAACGTGCTCACAAGCGAGGAGAGTGTGTTGAGGAGATGGAAAGAGTACTTTGAGGGGTTGATTAATGAAGAGAATAAGAGGGAGAGAAGGTTGGATGATGTGCGGATAGTGAATCATGAAGTGCAGTGGATTAGCAAGGAGGAAGTAAGGATAGCTATGAAGAGGATGAAGAATGGAAAGGCTGTTGGTCCAGATGACATACCTCTGGAAGCATGGAGGTATTTAGGTGACACAGCAGTAGAGTTTTTAACTAGATTGTTTAATGAAATCTTGGAAAGGGAGAGGATGCCTGAGGAATGGAGAAAAAGTGTTTTGGTACCGATTTTTAAGAATAAGGGTGATGTGCAGAGCTGTAGTAACTACAGAGGGATTAAACTGATCAGTCACAACATGAAGTTATGTGAAAGCGTAGTGGAAGCTAGGTTAAGAAGGGAGGTGATGATTAGTAATCAGCAGTATGGTTTCATGCCAGGAAAGAGCACTACAGATAGGTTCATAGGTTCATACTTGGCTATCTGCCCTAAGGCATTTATAAGCCTAGCCAGAGTGTGTTTGGCTTTCGCCACCCATTTTAAATTAATTTTGCTATGTCCTTTTTTGAGGTTAGTATACTGTGCATCTGTCTAACAGTGACACAGAAGTGATATGATCTCCCATCCACTCATCAAGATTCCTCTTGAAGAGAGTCAATGAGGGACTCTGCCTAACCTGGACTGGGATTTTATTCCAGAGTGAAGGGAGCCTCTGGGTTATGAATCTGTCCCTCCAGCATGTCCTATTTATTTCAGTGCTGAGGTTCAAATCTCTCGAGCGCATAGCTCGATGGGATTTGGATTTTCTGAGGTGCAGCATGCCCATTAATTCCGGGTTGGACATGGCTTTATATGCCAGGCACAGATCGCCTCTGAGCAGGCGGTATGCCACTGAGAAGAGCTGGAGTTTCTTTAACCGGGCAGCATATGGCATCTGTTTGAGCCCTTTGATCCTCTTGGTGAGGTACTTTTGGGGTCTTTCCAGTTGCTGCAGGTGTTTGGTAAGGTACATCCCAAAAGGGGAATTCTACTCAATTATGGGCCTGATGAGGGATGAGTAAAGAGGCACGATGATCTCCCCTGATCTAGATGTGAATCCCTTCATGATTAGGTGGGCTATATAAAATGTTCTTCTAACCACTTTGGCCACGTGGTTGTCAAATGAGAGATTGCTATCAACTTGGGTCTCCAGGTCCCTAATTACTTCTTCTGTACTTAATGGATTACCACCTATGTGGTAATTTGTGGGCACTTTGTTTTTGCCAAAGGGGATGACTATACACTTTTTGGCGTTTAGCTTGAGGCCATGGCTCTGGCACCAGTTGTCTGTTTCTATGAGGCCCTTTTGGAGGATGCTTGTGTCGGCTGGAGAGTCAATTATGGTGCCCAGTTTGCAGTCATCTGCGAACTTGGTCAGCCACAGTCCTTCCGTGTTGGCCTGTACCTCCAAGAAATGTATACCGAACAAGAGAGGTCCCAGGACTGAGCCTTGTGGGACACCACTTGTAACTGGTTTGGAGTCTGACATGGCTCCAGCAATTCTAACCATGTGGGTTCTGTCCTTGAGCCAGTTTGCAACCCATCTAGTGACATAGGGGTTTATATTTAAGCTGGTGAGCTTATCTATAATGCCCGAGTGGGGTATTGTATCGAAGGCTTTTGTGAGGTCCAGGTAGGCTGTGTGGACCACTTTCCCCTCGTCAATGGCCTTGGTGACTGTTTCAAAGAAATCAACCAGGTTTAAGAGGCAGGATCTGCCCTTAACAAAGCCGAACTGGGTAGGATCCAGTGTCTGTAGGTCCCCAATATCTTTATTTATGAGGTCCATGATGATCCTTTCCATAGCCTTGCAGACCAAGCTAGTCAGGATTATGGGGTGATAGTTTCCAGGATCCGTTGAGGCGCCACCTTTGTGGAGAGGGACCACTGTTGCTGTACGCCACTCTTTGGGTACATATCCTGTAGTAAGGCTGAGACTAACAGTAGTTTTATGTTTGGGTTTAGCTCTTCTTGGAGTTCATGTAGGATGCAGCCCAGGACACCGTCTGGTCCCATTGATGCTGTGTTTTTTGCTTTGGAGAGCGCGGCTCTTACCTGAGCATCTGAGATGTCAGGGGGGCAGCACTCTGCTGGGATAGATATTTGCCCTTTTGGTGGGGGGGGGGAGTTTGCGCTGAACCTGTCAGCTAGGATGTTGGCAATGTCTGTGGGTTTGATGTATTTTTTGTCATTTTGGAGAAATTCTGAGCATATCTGGGAATTCCCACCCAGGTTCCTAACATAACTAAAGAAAGCCTTGTGATTATCCTTAGTGTCCTGTGCAATTTTTCTCTCGAAGCTGGCCTTAGACGATTTTATGAGTGCCCGTAGTTTTTTGCTAATACTGATCAGAGATGCCTTCCCTTTTTGGGATTTTGCTCTATCATGTAGTAGCTTCCTCCTTCTATTGTATAGTTTGTTTATGGCTGGGGTCCACCAGACAGGACGTCTGCCTTTGAAGGATTGGGTCTTGGTTTTATCTGGGATTGCATGATCCATGCATTCCTGAAGGTGTTCATATAATGCGTTTATAAAGGATTCTGTGGTCTGGGCCGTATTTTCTACAGGCTTGGAGGCTTTGAAGGATTCCACCTCAGTTTTGAGGAGTGTGAAATTTGCTTTAGAGAAGTTTTTCACTGTGGTTTTCCGGGCAGGGGGTGGGGTCGGGATGTGAATATCCAGTGAGATTAGTTTATAGTCTGATCTTACCAGTGAGGGATACACTACTGGTCTGGAGCATAGAGTCCCCATGTTGGTGATGATCAGGTCCAGTATGTTTTCCCCTCTTGTGGGAGTGGTAACAAGTTGTTCCATAGCATTTGAGTTTATAAATTCTAGTAATCTTTGGGCTAGGGTGTTGGAGCTAGAGTAATGCTCCCAGTCTATGTTTGGGTAGTTGAAGTCGCCCAATATAATGGTGTTTGGAGAGACCTTCATATTTTCCAGTGTTCTCAGGAAGGCCGAGTGGGGTTCCTGGGTTTGGGAGGGTGGTCTGTAGCAGGCTGTAAACTAGAAGGAAGTTTTACCCACTGTTAGTTGCACATGGATATTCTCTGATGCTTTGTGCTGTGCCACCAACCTGGAGGTGTGGGTATCTTTGACGAATATTGATACCCCCCCTCCTTTTGTGGTTCGGTCCAAGTTTTGGGGCCGAAAAGCATGGTATGAGGTATAACCTGGTAGTGCTGGGGTGCTCACGGGAGCCTTGAACCAGGTTTCTGTTACTGCACAGATATTGATGTTCTCCATGCTAAGGAGAGTTTTGAGTGTGTGCATCTTGAGGTTTAGACTTCTGGCGTTGAGTAGCATTACTCTTAGTTTCTTATCCCTTGTGATACCTATGGAGGTGGGTTTGTCTTTTGAGCCTTGCCTAAAAAAGGCACTATGGGGGAAGCAAGAGCCTTTGCCAATATCCGAAAGCCCAGGGGTGACAGGTGCAAGCCATCCCTAGCGAAGCATCGTGGCTTGTCAAGCATGTCATCCCAGGCTGACAGGCATTGGATCCCCTTTGAATGACACCAATACTTAAGCCAATTGTTGAAATTGATCATCTTGTCTTCATATTGTGGCATCATTCTTGGTGAGGGTAAGATGCTACTCAAGGTCAGGGTCATACCGGCCTGGGCTACATACTCAGAGAGCTCCTCTATGTCTCTTTTCATGTAGTCCAGGGAGGTACGTCTCAGGTCATTCACACCAGCATGGACAATGACCGAGTCATATTTGTACTTGCCTTGGAGTGACCTGAGTGCTTCTGTTATGTGGCGGATCTTAGCGCCCATCAGGCAGCTCACTGTGACCTTCTCCTTGTTCAGCCTGGTGAGCGGGACGTCAGTGTGCCTGATGATAGAGTCACCTATTACAAGTGTATCAGGTGTGTTGTTTAGCCTTAAGGGCTGTGACTGTTCGGCACACTGGCTTTGTGAGCTATGTGTTGCACGTGTTTTGTTTTGGGGTAGCAGTTGCTTGGGTGTCTGCTTTGGAGGTCTCTGCTGCTTAGGCAGATTTTTATTTAGAGCCTCTGAGTATGTTTTTGTGTGTTTATGTGTTTGGTTTGCTGTCGTGGTAGGTCTATGTGAGACTGGAATTGTAGTGAGTGTGGTTTCCTTCTCCTCCTGACTGGTTACGCCAGTACTGAGTTGAGAGAGCTTAGCCTTCAGTTTGGCTATATGGTTGCATCTCTCACATGTGTTGGAATTTGTTGGGAGGAGGATGCGGTGTTTGCTCTGAGAGTGTTAATGGAGAAGTACAGAGAAGGTCAGAAGGAGTTGCATTGTGTCTTTGTGGATTTATTAAAAGCATATGACAGGGTGCCTAGAGAGGAGTTGTGGTATTGTATGAGGAAGTTGGGAGTGTCAGAGAATTTTGTAAGAGTGGTACAGGATATGTACGAGGGTAGTGTGACAGCGTGAGGTCTGTGGTGGGAGTGACGGATGCGTTTAAGGTGGAGGTGGGATTACATCAAGGATCAGCTCAGAGCCCTTTCTTATTTGCAATGATGATGGACAGGTTGACAGACGAGATCAGACAGGAGTCCCCGTGGACTATGATGTTTGCAGATGACATTGTGATTTGTAGTGAGAGTAGGGAACTGGTGGAGGAGACCCTGGAGAGGTGGAAATATGCTCTAGAAAGAAGAGGAATGAAGGTCAGCAGGACTAAGACAGAATATATGTGTGTAAATGAGAGGGAGGATAGAGGAATGGTGAGGATGCAGGGAGTAGAGGTGGCAAAGGTGGATGAGTTTAAGTACTTGGGATCAACAGTTCAGAGTAATGGTGAGTGTGGAAGAGAGGTGAAGAAGAGAGTGCAGGCAGGATGGAGTGGGTGGAGAAGAGTGTCAGGAGTGATTTGTGACAGACGAGTACCAGTAAGAGTGAAAGGGTAGGTCTACAAGAGGGTAGTGAGACCAGCTATGTTACATGGGTTGGAGACAGTGGCACTGGCAAAAAGGCAGGAGTCGGAGCTTGACGTGGCAGAGTTGAAGATGTTAAGATTTGCACTGGGTGTGACGAGGATGGACAGGATTAGGAATAACACTGAAGCAAAACAAGGAGAAACCACTGAGAAGACAATACCGATTACTGCTGCTCCTAGCTCGAACAGGGCACAATCCACACAATCTGTTACTGATAGTTCCCCACTGGAAAAAATGTGTCGAAACACTGGTGCAAGGTATTAATTTTATTCCACTCTGGCACACTGCTGCTGTCACATAAAATACAACGAATCTAAAGACAGGTTTAGCGCTTTCATCTGTCCACAACAGACTTCCTCAGAACCAACAAATGAAACCATACATAGCACTTATATACTCGTTTTGGCGCCAAATCTATGTAATTAATTGATTAATTACAAAATTTCATATTTCTTAAATTTAAAAATTAGGAATAAGTATATTAGAGGGTCAGCCCAGGTTGGAAGTTTTGGAGACAAAGCCAGAGAGGCAAGATTACGTTGGTTTGGACATGTGCTGGGGAGGGATGCAGAGTATATTGGGAAAAAGATGCTAAGGATGAAGCTGCCAGGTAACAGGAAAAGAGGAAGGCCTAATATAAGGTTTATGGATTTGGTGAGAGAGGACATGCAGGTGGTTGGTTTGACAGAGCAAGATGCAGAGGACAAGAAGAAATGGAAACAGTTGATCTGCTGTGGTAACCCCTAACAGGAGCCGCCGAAAGAAGAAGAAGAAGAAGATAAAGAATAAAACATGCCGAAAACTATAATGTAAGATTCTAGGTATACAAGAATGGTACAGTGCATGAAAATATATCTGGTGCAATCATTGTAAGCAGTTAATATATCACACTGATGAAGGGACATAACTGAGCACAAAACATAAGGACCAAAACAGAATAATTGAATGTAAGAATAAAACTGTAAGGATAAGTGGAAAAGGGAAAACAAATGTATGGGAACGGAAGATAAGTGACTATATGAAACTATAAGTTGTTGTGCCTTTCGGCTTTTCCCGGTTAGAGGTTGCCACAGTGGAATTCCGGTCCGCTAATGATTGGCAGTAGATTTTTACGTGCCGAGTTGCCAGCCCTGATGCACAACCTTCAACGAAGGTACACCCATTCACGCATGTCTCCATACAGAAGACGCTCTAGCTGAGAATCGAACAGGACGTCTTACTGTGAGGCGACAACGCTACTGCAGCACCACCACTGCAGTCAAGTAGACAAAAATAAAGATATAGTTATGTACCACACAAAATAGTAAAAAGCTGAAGAACAGCAATATAGTCTTTAGATAACTAAGTAAATGCTTAGCATGCACTGCATTTGTAAGTTCATCTGCACAATAAGTCAGCAAAAAATTAAATGCATTAGTGAACAGAGGTTTAGATAAAGTGAATCTTAGTTGCTACTGCATGTGCAAATCTAATTCTTATGGGTGTGTAAGGTTAGAAGAGGTTTGCATGTGCATATATCTTTTCTCACATTAGAAAGGAGCTCATGACATTTGGTACAAACACAGAGTTAAGAGCTTCCATATCTTTTTGTGCCAATAGGACACTGATTGGATGACGAGTAGAAGCTGTAAGTGTCCAAGTAGAAGCTGTCAAGGTAATATAAGTAGCTAAGACAGGGCAGTTGGGATTGAAAAGTGGTTTGTGAGCCACGTGTAACTATATGGAAATGAAAAGATGACTAAATTCTAACCAGCCAAGTTCTAAAGTGAATGGCAGTGACGGGTTAGATGTTTATGACCTGCACCATACTCAGCAAGTTTATTGTATTACTGTTCCAGTTTATGTAATATGGGTATGTTTAAATTAGACAAGAGATGTGAGGCATGCAAAACAGAATAAGCTAAAATCTGACAGTAATGAGAACACTTTTACTATGTGTACTTGACCGAATGTGACAGTGACTTTTCAGAAGAACTTTTTTATGTGAGATTAGATATTTAATCCAGGTCTACTGGTTGAGTCACTTCTCCAATAGGGGAGGAGTCACCTGAGAAGACATTAAGAGTTTTACTGGAGTTATCGCTGATTAGAGCAGCAAGGGGAAGCTGAAGTAGACAAATTGCTTGCAGACCAAAGTTAAGGAGACAGACTTGGTTTTGGAGGTGTACAAGAAGCGATCTGTTCTCTTTAACCATAATTTGAGCAAATGGACGGAATTTTGTAGGACAAATTTTGATACTCTGAAGTTGGCAGAATCATCAGAATACTGAAATAATTTGGAATTTCCAATGTTTTCAGACATCTTATTTAAGAATATAGTAAATAGTGTACCTAGTATTGAGTTTTGTGGGACACTGACAGGGATTCGGTGTTGGGAGAGATAATGGTCCATTTTGGAAACTGGATCCTATTCTAAAGATAATCAGTGAAAGATTAAATTGTACTTGCTGACACAACAAGGTTTTTGAGACATAGCATGAATTTATTGTGTGATGTATATTCAACATTTTTACTAAGATCAAGAAAAAGTGTACCTATATATTTTCTAAAGTTAAGCTCATCACAGTTGATTTCAATATGGTCAAGTACAGCAGTGTTAGTTAAATGGCTGGACCAAAATTCATATAAGATTATAACTGAGCAAGTGGATCGGGAGATGTTAATAAATATATTTCTTCAATATTTTAGAGAAAAGTGAGTAGTGCAATAAGATGATATTCATTTAATGATATAGGAGGTACACACTTACATAAAGGAACTATAATAGATTGTTTCCAACAAATGTGAAATATAACCTTCCATGATGGCTGTATTTATTAACACAGTAACCAAGAAGGAAATTGAATGGGCTGTGATTTTTAAAAATTCGGGAGGGAGATTACAACAGCCAGGTCTTACCTTTCTTAATATTTTACAAACATCCTCTTTATGTCATTACAGACAAGGCAGGTTTGTAATATGTGGTTCTAAAAAATAATTTAAGATAGTAAATGCTGCTTCTCATAGCTAGGCACTTTTCAGAAGCTGGCTGAGTGCCTCTGACGTATTGTTATTTTTAGGCTCTCTGTTCACCAACCAGTATTTTTATTTATTTATTTAACATTTGTTAACCGGGAAAGTCTGACTTGGAACAAAGCCAATTTTCAGCTGAGGCCCGGGGACGCATGTCTTTGTAACGTGGGAGGAAACCGGAACACCCGGAGGAAACCCACATAAGTGCAGGGAGGACATGCAGACTCCACATAGAAGGCACTCCAGCCGAGAATTGGACCGAAGAACTTCTTGTTGTGAGGTGACAACACTACTGCTGCACCGCTGTGCCATCCTTTTTATTATTTATTATTATTTAGTATTCCTTCTTAGCCTGATCCATCTTCTCTAGATCCCACTTTTTCCTGGACTCCTCCTTTGTTTTGATGACTTCCAGGACTTCTGCAGTTAACCACCAGCTTTCCTGTATGTACTTTATTTCCATAGTAGTCTCTCCTTTGATAATCACATTGCCACAGTAGTCAGGAAATCCTTCTATGTGGCACACTTCATCACAAAAGAGTTCTCATCCAGGAAAAAAGAGGTCATTGTTCCCCTCTACTTGGCACTCATTAGACCCATTATAGAGTACAATGCCCCTTTTGGAATGTACCTCACAAGACATCTGCAGCAGCTGGAAAGGCCACAGAAATATCTCACAAAGGGGATTACTGGCCTCAAACAGATGCCCTACATTGACCATCTTAAAAAACTCCAGCTTTACTCTGTAGCATATTGCTTATGCCAAGGAGATCTCTGTCAAACATATAAAGCTATGTTAAACCCAGAACTGTTGGACATACTACACCTAAAGAAATCCCAATCCCTCCGAGGTACACGCTCTAGGGACTTAAACCTTGTCACCACAATAAACAGGAAATGCTGGAGGGATAGATTCCTGTCCCAGGGGCTTCCTATACTCTGGAACAAGCTAACCATCTATGTCAAGCAAAGTTCCTCATTAGCACTCTTCAAGAAAAGTTTTGATGAGTGGATGGGAAATAGGAAATACACCCCGGGGATCACTTCCATGGCTCTGCTTGACAGGGGTACAGGAAATTAACTTTCTTGGGTGGCGTAAGCCAGGGAACCTTGTTGGCTAGGCTTACTTAGGCCCTTGGGCCGATAGCCTAGTACCTACCTATGAACCTATACCTGGCTCGGCCACATATCTGTTCTGTAGTCCCCATACATTTTGTTTTGAGGTACTGTCATTCCTCTTCAACTTCATCTATTTCCTCTTCTTCTTGATGTACTAGAGTCCTAAGTCATTTTTTGAACTACTGTGTTTTCTCTCCAGTCAACTTCCATGTCTTAATCCTAGTCTCTTTTGATGTTAGAGCATTCTTTGACCACTGCTTGCAGCTTATTGTGGCAACCAGTGGTTTATGCTGTGGGTCAACTGCTTTACAGCAATCTCTCATTCTACCCCAGTGCCCTTTCCTTATTAGGAGCAAGTCTACCTAAGTTACATGTTGACTACTCTTGTATGTGATCTTGTGACGGTCTCTCCTGCTGAACATTGTGTTGACCACCATCAAGCCATTTTCCAGCCAGAAGTCTCTAATGGCCTCTCCTCCTTTATTCCTGTTTCCCCACCCATGTGGACACAGGCAGTTGTCATATCCTGTCCTGTCCATCCCGATGTGTTCGTTGAGATCACCTATTACCAATACCAATTCCTGTTGTCCTATAACTGCTGTCAGAATGCACTCTTTTCCTCACTATCTTAATCCTGCTCTAGGGTATAGGCTGAGGTTATGAAAAGTGTCCTATCCTTACAGTGGAGTCTAATAGCTATGAGTCTGTCACTAATTCTGATGGCATCCTTCACTGTTTTCTGTAGCCTTTCCCTCACTACAATTCCCACACCATTTCTATTCTGTCCTTCTGAGTTGGAAATTTTAAATCCCAAGTAAAGTGACTTTGGTGCACTGCCATTCTACTTAGTCTAGTGTTTACAGATTACGTACAGTCTCCTTTTTACCATTTTGTCAACTACTTCCAAGCCACATCCTGTCAGTGAACCTACACTTAATGTAGCAATTCTTAAAATCAATCAACCTGCCAAACATGATCTCTGTCCATTTTTTTGCTCAACAGACATCGGCAGGCCAGCAGTTTATTGACCCAGGGCTGCTGGGCTTTATGGTAGGAACACACCGGCCAATAGGGGTATATACCACCCTTACATCATTAGCATAGATCCTTGGCTTAGGTGGAGTATGACAAATCCTCAACCCAGTTATCACTGGCAAATACCCTTGCCTATTTTGATGATATTAGTCAACATGACTGAATTACCAAGAGCCAGTTTTATAACATTAAGTGGCTAGTCCTGATATAACCTGCAGTATGTGATCCACGTTCTCTTATCTTGAGGATACTGTGCACCACAGCTGATTCCCAAAGTGGTTGGTCAATACAATTATTCCCCTAAAAGTAACATCTAGATTGTATGCTGCTACTCACAACTCCATTCTTGGGGGAGTTTGAGGTAGAAACATGAAGCATGTTTCTTGTGAGATGGGAGGAACCCCACAGAGATACAGGGACAGTATGCAAACTCTGTACAGGCATTGCCCAGAAATCAGCAATGAACCATGTACCTTGTGCATGGGAGGTGAAGACCTATTATTCCAAATGGTCTTATTTTTTAAGACATGGGTAGGCACTAATAATATCTTTTCAAATAGGAATCCACAATGAAGTACATGTACCTGTTGATTTTCTACACAATCCTCCTAGCCCTTTATCCCCAATTGTCATGTTTGGATGTATTGTGACAGGTCAAAACTGTTTGAATAATGGCAAGTGGGCTTTGAGGCTACTTCGGCATCAGTATTTTAATGAAATTGACAAATGTTAAATTCTGGACATAACAATAATCATCAGCAACCAATAATAGGCAAGTCCATTTTCCATACCTGTCAACTGTCTGTGAATTTGCCTTATGTTATCTTGCTCCTCAACTTTTGAAGAATGTTCATTGTCAAGTCTACAAAGGGTCCATTACAATACTTGTATTTTTCAATGAATGACATTAATGTCAAAATAAGTTTTAGTAAGAGTTGTTGTTGTATCTTTTGGCTTTTCCCGGTTAGGGGTCACCACAGCGGAACTCCGGTCCGTAATGATTGGCAGTATATTTTTACATACCGAGTTGCCAGCCCTGACGCACAACCTTCAACGAAGGTACGCCCATTCACGCATGTCTCCACACAGAAGACGCATTAGCTGAGAATCGAACAGGACAATGTCTTACTGTGAGGCGACAATGCTACCGCAGCACCACCACCGCAGTTAATTTTTAGTAACAGTAGACATTTAATAACTATGCTGTAAACTTCCTAGTTGAAGTTGCTAGTAAGGGTTCCACATTATGAAAGTCAAAGTTGGACAGTTTGGAGATAGAAGGTTGAGACTTGTGCATATTTTTGGTCAGTTCTTTATGAAATGTGTGTTTTTTAGCAAATTGATAAGGATGTAGTGAGTAAATAATAACAGACAATTTGAGTTTTGGGCTTCATATTCTTTTAGAAATTGCATGCAGACACAAACAATGTTATTCTTAGTATTTATTGTCAGAAGAGGCTGTAACTGCTGGGTAGGCATGGAGTATGTTTGTGGAGGAATGTAACTTACTCTCTTGTCATTTGTTCAGTTTAATCATCTGGCTTTGCAGGACTAGTTTGCATTTGTGTGAAATAAGTTGAAATACTTGTGGCTTTTGTTTGCTTGAAACTGTATCATTGATAGCTGGCAACTATCCTTGATTTTTGTTTCATAACTGGGTCTGTTCCTCATAAAAGTTGTAGTTTACTGATAATTCATTGAGAATTGCAGTCACTAAATCCATTCATCTAGCCACAACCCCCTTTTCCCATTTTTTGCACATGGGGTCAGGGTGTCACTTCAGCAGTGACAATCATCAATTGCCAAGGCTTACACTGCTGGATGTCTAGCCTTGCCATTGTATTTCAGTCACTAAATAATGTTATACATTTGAGTTTCAGACTTCATATAGTTCAGAAAAAGCATGCTGATACAAAAATTCTTATTCTAGCAATTTTTTAAGTCTATGAACAATATTTAAAATCTGTCCCTGCTTTTAGGCTCTTGTACTTTATTTTTTTTTTTTTGCATTGTGCCTGTTTTCTGCATTAAGAGGTTGAAAAGTATTGCTTTTTATCACAATCAGATAAATTATATGCAGCAAAGTGTCTATAACTGCTAGAAGCTGTCTATGGATGAAATTAACTTTCATCCACTTTTCATTTGCTCAGTATAAACAAACTGGCTTTGCAGAACTAGTGTGCAGTTGTGTGAAATGATATGTGGACTACTGTGTGTGCTTGTGTGAAACAAACATGAATTACCTCACTGCATGTATAATTATTAGACCTCTAGGATGCACATATTCAACAATAGGACTATAATAATTCAGTATATGTGTTGCCTGTGGATGACAGTGGCTGACTTTGCTGCCATAATCAAGTTAAAGAGTTATTTGTCTGACACTGCAGGACTAGTGTGCATTTGTGTAAAGCAACTTGGAATAATATACTGTGGTCTTTTTCATCATACTTAGGCACTTCAGGTGTACAGAGTCAGATGGCTGTAATTGTTGGGTTATAGTGATAGCAGTTCAAGTAGTCTTTTATGGTTTAAAGCAGTCAAGAAGGCGAACCCAAAAGAATATTTGCATTTATGTGCATTTAAAAAAGTGTGTCATTTTGGGGTTAGGGCTCATGGTTTAAAAACAGCCGTATAATTAGGGTGCACTTAATCCACCACTATCTGCTACCATCTTTCAACTGAGGACCTAACACAATTAAACTTTCATTACCTCTTCTACTTGGCACTAGTTACAACCCTCATATCCTGGTTATCTCTTACAGATAAAAGTATCTAGAAGCTGCAGGCATTGCGATATATTAACAGGGTCAGTAAAAATTCTCCATTGGTCTCCATAAATATGATAATGAAACTCAGGTAGTAACGTACATACCAGATGTTATTAAGAGACATTAAGTGGATTTTAAAACAAATGTATTAAGGCAGTATTGATTTTTGTGCTTTTACACAAACATTTTTCTGGTCAGATCTTTATATTCTGTAATGGTTGTACCTGGTTCAAGGAGCTTTCATCGAGTCTGAAAAAGGCCTAAGAATGCCGCAAGAGGAAGAAGACCTTTCCAGATGTTGCTACTTGCAAGGAGCATTCTACCTTTAAACATTTCCTTTCATCAGTGGAATTGTTTACTTCATTTCATCCCATCAACGATGCTCTTTAAAGACAAACCGCAATCATGTTTACAGTTTTGGAGTAGACATGTAAATCTCATTATATCCAAGCTCCTTCTTTATTTTATAATATGTCTTGTTTTCGATGAGTAACAGCTTTACCCATTTTAAGTCAGGCATTACTGTGTTTCATATTGTAAAAATATATACTCCTCTGACACCTCTTACTCCGCTCTCTGTGTGAGCTTGTTCCTTAATATCTTCTTAACCCCAACCATTAAAACATACTTATCCGAAAAGGTTCATAGGTTCATAGGTTCATAGGTTCATACTAGGCTATCTGCCCAAGGGCATTTATAAGCCTAGCCCATAGTTATTTGGCTTTCGCCACCCCTTTAGTTTGAATAAAACTATGCCTATTATTTTGCTGTGCCTCTGTCAAGCAGTGACACTGAAGTAATCCCTGGGGTATATCTGCGATCCCCCATCCATTGGTCAAGATTCCTCTTGAACAAGGCCAGCGAGGTGCTCTGCCTCACATGTACCGGGATTTTGTTCCACAGCATAGGGAGTCTCTGGGTGATGAATCTGTCCCTCCAGCATGTTCTATTAATAACCGTGTCAAGGTTCAAGTCTCCCGCCCTTGTGGTTCTGAGGGATCTAGATTTTTTGAGGTGAAGCATATTCATCAAATCAGGTATTAAATATAATTTATGTAACACAGTTAATACAACAATCATGTCACCACTCCGTCTCTTGCTATAAAGCAAATATAGCTTTCATCTTAGCCCCTTTGAAGCTCACTTTGTTTCTCTAGTCTTTTGATAAATACTCCTAATTATCTCTACCCTTTTAATAAAAACTATTGATCACTCTTAAGCCTTTTGATACATTTCTTTTTGTGTTTTACAGCAGCATTTCAAATTCTACTTCACTCTAAAATACCAAATCCACAGTTTCTAAAAGAGGGGCATTTTATGGAGTACTTATACAAGGCATTGTTGGGGTTGCAAGTTATAATATGATATTGATGTTCATAAATTCTCTTTTTGGTTTGGTATTTTAGAACATATTAAATCAAACCCTAGGGAAGGGAATTTTGAATTCCTAATGTAGTAGGTTTTATTGTATTCATAAATTCTTTGGCATAAGGATAATGTCAAAACATGCATTTACTGTAATTTTTATTACATAAAGAATTTATTCTGTATGGTACCTTTAATTTTTAACTAGAATATTAATTAAGTAATTAAGTACGCTGTATAAACATGTGGCACTGGCAGTACAGAATTTTGTCATTCAGAAGTCCCAGTGTATAGGGACGAAAGTGCTTAATTCATTTTATGGTTTTATTCTTAAATAAAGCTGTGTTTTTAAGAAGCTCTAAGGCTTCGAATCAGTTGCCAGACCGCAGTGATTTATTTCTACAGATGTGTGACAAGACAGCAAGAGAAGGACCTCATAAAAACTTTTGGGCACTCCTTTGTTGCAATTGTCTAGTATGACTGGCCATCTCTAATTTGTCAAATAATATAAATATTTGTAAGTATATCATATCTGGGAGTATGCTTGCATTATAACACATTGTATTCTTGCTTTAGCTGAGTTTGTAACATCTCTTCTATTTTATATAGATAGATAGATAGATGGAAAGTACAGTTGTTTAAGTAAATTTACCACAACAGTAGATGTTCTAGTAGATCACTATTGCAGTAGTCTAAGCTATATGGGGCTCCTACTCCTGTCAATCAGCCACCTTTTCAAAGCTTAAAGTGTATTGGTCATATTCTGAAGCAAGTTTAAATAACAAAGCTTTTGAGATGGGCATAACCTCGTTACCATCTATGACATAAATGAAATAGTTTTCAATGAAAAAAGTGTTGTTTTTGCATTCTATTTAGTTGATAAGAATGAACACCTGAATTTTTTTTAGACTTGAAAACCGCTACCATGACATCATCAAAGTCTGAACCCCACAATGTCTCACTATTTAAACTAATGCATATGCTAGAGTACTTCTGTGCTAAATGCAATAGCATCAACAGGAGTTTCTTACGTCTACCAAGGCAAGTTATCCACTAGATCTTGCAGACGGAACACTTTACATTAAAAGTTATCACTTGATTATGCAACAAAGAAACCAAAATGTAAATTAGAAGCTGTTCTAAAGAAATAAGTTATTTTTAATTACTCATAATGCTTTATGGATGTATGTAAATTAGTGTTTATTATCTGCCATGACATAATTTCTGGGCTAATAGGGTGAGTAAACAGTGAAGCTAAAAAAATAAACAATACACTATAATATTCATTTTCTACAAAATCACTTGCAGATTTAACATGAGGACTATAACTGGGAAATAAGTTAACTGCAAAACAAAGAAGCTCCAGAACACGACCAACACATTTTAACAGCACCTTCCATGTGTCTAAATGTCAGGAGCTTGAGCAAAGCTCCATATAAAAAGACCATTGGAGCACCAAAATCTTCAGAGATTTCTTGCCCCAAACAGGTAAGCAATAACCCTGAAAATGAAAATGTGTGGAAACATAACACCATAGTAACTATAATATACACAAAGTTGTATACATCCACATCCTGTCAATATAAAACATACACCAAAAAAGGCTTAGAGAGAGGGTATGGCTACTGCAGCAGTGATATATTAGAACAGTGACTGTTAAGATAAGCTTACTTGTGCAATAGCACTAGATTCAACATTAGACCACTCTTGCGGCAGCCTAAGCAATTTGGGAGGAAGTAATTAAGAATAGTCCTAATAAAGCCTGTTCAAGACATGGAAAGGGAATCCAGCTTGTAATGCTTAGTAAAAGTAACTACAGAGGACCAAGTTGCTGCCTCTACAATACTTACAGTGTCTATCCCATTCCAGAAAGCCATTGAAAAGGCCAAAGATGTAGTGGAATGGGCCCAAACTTTCCATGGAGGTCAACTGTTATGGTGATAATAGCAAAATGAAATAACATGACACAATGATATAAAAGATATCTGCTTTGAAACTGGTTGTCCTTTCCTTTTACCTTCATAGAAACAAACAGCTGATCAGCATTCCTGAAGAACAGAGTTTGAGTCCAGAGGACGAACAATTATTTCTCTCTGTTTCTTGGAGCAAGAGAAAGAGATATAGAGATTAACAGACTGGCTTAAGCTAAACACCGAGACCAGTGAGGCATAAAGGAGGAAAGGAGGATTAAATGTCAATAAAACCCTCTTCTTGTGTGGAAAATACAAATAGGGTTGACTCACCATAAGAGCTTGTAACTTGGATACTCTTCTAGCAGGTGTCAGAGAAATGAATAAAACAGAATTGTCCAAACAGCCTGATTAGCTGGTTCAAATGGAAGAACGGTAATGTTTTCAAGCACCAATTTCAGATCCCAAGGAGGAATGACCTGTTTTCTAAGTGGGCAGATATGTAAAACCCCTTTCAAAAACTGATTGACTTGAGGAGAAATAGAACTAGGGGGAGGCTCCAAGGACAGATACGCTAAAATAGCCAAATGACGAACCTTGAAAGAGGAGTAAGAACGGCCAGAGCACAGCAGCTGACACACATAATCAAGAGTCAGAGGCAGCAGGGTCTAAATAGGATTCTTGTTCCTAGAATGGCTCCAGCGAGAAAATATTTTCCAATTACACATGTATGACTTCCTAACAGTAGTTTTTTAAGACTTGCTCAGTACTTGCTGCACTTCTTCAGAAAAAACAGTTGCCTAAACGGAATTAACATTTTATCATCCAGGCTGTATATTGAATAGTTTGCAGGTTGAGGTGTATCAAACAACCTGTCTTGTGTGAGCAAATTCAGTCTGAGGGGAAGCCTGTGATAATTGCCCTTGGCCAGTTTTAAAAGAAAGAAGAAGCCACTGCTACCTGGGCCAAAAGGGAGTCACAGCCTCAATCTTTGGGAAGTCCTTCTGGAACTTTAGAAGACCGTGGATATCAGTGCAAAGGATGTAAAAGCAAGAGGAACATTACTATTCACACGAATAAGGTGGCATGTGTCTTCCAGGCCTGTTAAAAAGGAGTCCCAGGGCCGAATTTCTTTAGTTGTCTGTTCTGAAAGGAGGCAGACACATCTACTTCAGAGGTTCTCCACAGTTGTATCAGTTCTTGGAAGACCTAATGATCAAAAATCCATTCATGAGGGTCTGTGCTGGTCCTGCTTAACTTTTTTGATATAAAGTTTTGATTGATGCAATGTTTGAAGCCTAAACACTCAAAAAAACTGAGTTGCTACCTCCCAGGCTATCACAGCAAGTATGTGTACATGGAGACCAACCATTAATTACTGGCACCATTATATTGACAATTATCTGCTTTTGACTGTCATGTTTTGCATTTTCATAGTTTTGGAAAACACTCCTAACACAGGTATAAAGCCTCTGTTGTTACCAACTAAATAGGAGGTGGAAGCAAGAATAGAGATCTGGATTCAGAACTGCTTACATACCCCAAACTATGGATTAGAAAAGATAAAGGGTAAAATTGATGAATTTCAACTGATCTGAGGGCAACAATGGATAATTATAATGTGATTTCTGGCCAGAGGCATCATAAGAATCATAGCAGCCATGTACCCCCAAATCCTGAGAAATTCATAGGCAGATACTTGGTGTTAAAAGGAAAAACTCAGGAAGAACATTTGGAATCCCTCTACTATGTCTGGAGGAAGAAAACATCTTTCTAGCTCAGAATCTAACAAACACCAAAGAAAAACAATTATGTGGAAAGGGATGACAGAAGATTTTTGCAAGTCCAGTGAAAACTCAGACTGAGAAGAAGATTCTGAACACTTGCTAAGGACTCAACAGCTGGGAAGAGTTTGCATATATAAGACAAATATCCAAACATAGAAAAAATGACAATGCTTTGAAGTCTGCAATAGCTAGAGAAGTAGCAGATAGTCCAAAGGATAAGACAGAGGACTAATACTGTGAGCCAGATGCAGACACAAGTTTTTAAATGTTTGCTAATAGGAATGTGGTAGAAGGCACCTTTAAAGTCTAGCTTTACCAAAAAGACAGTAGAGGGACAAGAGGTAACATGATATTGTACAGGCCTCCCAGTGCCTTCTTTCACTGCCACAAGAAAATTCTTGATTAAAACCCATAGCCCAACAGGCTGGCAGGCACATTTTTTTTAGACTGTCAGAGATAAGAATTATTCCAGAATTGAAGGAAAGCGGGAGATTAGTTTACTGGGCAAGGAGGAATCCCCTTAAAGAATGGATGTACTCCCACTGTCACATGTAGACTCATTGAATTACATTAATAACCCATATATGTGAAACAAGGTGGTGGTACAAAGGGAGATGAAGATGAGAGAGACAGAGAGAGAGAGGGAAAGACTGCAAGATGGGGAAACCAGAAATGGGCAATAGTCATACTGACTTTGCTGGATTGTCCTCGATTTAGATAGGCTTTTCCTTGCTTTTTGAGATGGTCCTTGCCATTATTTTTTTAATCCTATTTGAAGGCACCTTGCTGCTTGTACGGTTTTGAAAATGGAAGCTGAGGTACAAGGACAATTTCTATTTGCCTTAAAAGGAAGGTTGGAAGATATGAGACAAGCTTTGAATCAACATTCCCTTCTGATCAAATCTCTTAAGCACCTCACCTGCAGAAGGGCCTGTGATGCCCATGCACTGGCCCAATAATTAAGGAGCCTCAGTCCTCACCACTAACAACAGTGAGGGACATGCACATTGGAGGGATGATAGTTACACACACAGTAAAGTACAATTTCCCTTAAGAGCACACACAGAGATCACAGTCAGTCTGGGGCTGGTTTCTCCCTGTCTCTCCAGATCCCCAATAAGACTCCCCATTGGCAGATATAGGGTTACGATCTCAGCCGAGTGGTCAAGCCAAATCCTCCAGCACCCTCTCTGTCCAACCAGTGCTTTGTGTCCCTAACCAAGTAGCTGACACACACACACACACACACACACACACACACACACACACACACACACACACACACACACACACACATACACACACACACACATGCACACACACTATATATAAGATATGAATTATATGCAAACACACAGACACTCCTAGAGAAGGCTGGCACAGGTTCAGTAGCTATGCCCCTTCTGCCCAGACTACAAGGTAGAAATCACTGCCACCAACCACTACTTATCAGCTACTAATAAGGCCCTTCCCAAAGAGTGCCCAATCTTACTGTGTGATATTACTGTTATCCAAATAGTAAGTGCGACCAGAACTTTTAAGGCTATTCCAGAGTGAGCTGTACAGTATCACCAAATACATATGCAAGTACTCTAATAGCTTAAATATCTCCACAGAAAACCAGCCACAATTAAACGGTTTAAATATATTTAATAATAAATAATAAAAGCACAAGACAATGCTCATTAACTCAACACAGTGACAATAGAGTTCAGAATCACAGGAATTATTTTAAAACATTTCAGAACAGTCTCACATAAATACAGAAAACATCTAGACTACTCTTGTTATATTCATATCTCTAAGAGATAGTATGCCCTAAATATCTTACTTACAGAGCCAGGCAGATATAGATGAGAAGTGCTGAAGAGATGTTTACAGGTCCAGAACAAAATACAAAATGCTCTGACTTTCTCTATGAGATAGTTCTTAAATTAATAATACACATTACTGCCGGGTTAGCTAGATTACATCACTATTTGACACCTGCATCTAGTTCCCAGGCTAAACAGATACCAACAGAATTGAACACGTTTCTATGAAAAATACTTATCTCTTAGAAGCTTGCCTGAAACTGGACGTTGTAAAATAATTACCTTAGAAACCTGTAATTACCTCAGTTTCCAGACAATGGAAAGAAGCCCCTAGCCTAGACATGCTGTCTCTTAGCTGAGTTAAACCAACTTTATAGCAGATCGTAAAACTCTTTACTTATTATCTCAGAGTTTGCAAGTTAACTCTGTATGTCCCAGCTTCTACTATGAACTTATACATTTGCACAGGTATATAGTCCATATTCACTTCTGCTCTTCTCCAGCTGAGTGTACTGTGGTTACATTTTTGAAGGTTGGCACATAACATATAGTTTAATCATAACATATAGTTCTCTTACATTTGTAAAACAAGCCTGTGGATCATATTAATACTTACAAATGACATAGGATTATTTACAAAATTCTATCTAGCTGGGGTGGCAGCCTTCACAATTCTGCCCCTCCCCCGAGAACTCAGGCTAGTTTTTCAAGTGACCCTTGAGAAACATTGTTTGAGAGAGTTGATTCTGTCTGGGAATACCTTACCCTATTCCCTGTTTTGAGAGCCCATCTGCACTGGCATTGCTAACCCCACTACGGTGCTGCACAGTCATATCATATGATTGCAACCCTAGGCTCCACCTTAGCAAGTTGGCATTTTGCTGGCTGGCTCAATGTAACTGTGTTAGGGGATTGTGATCTGTAACTACAGTGAATTTTCTTCCATACAGATAAGACTGACGTTTCTGTAGTGCCCACACTATGGCTAGACATTCCTTGCCTACAGCTGCATAGCATTCCTCCCTAGGTTGGAGCCTACAACTGAGATAAACCACTCTGTGCTCATCTGGCTTAGTACAGCCCCCACCCCATGGTTTGAAGAATCCACCTGCACAACAAATTATTTCCTGTAATCTGGACTGTCCAACACAGGGGGTCCTCTCAAAGCTCCTTTAAGCTTATGGAATGCCTGATCACATGCCGGGGTCCACACTACCTTATCTGTTTTTCCTTGTCAGATCTTTAAGGGGAGCAGCTATGGTACAATAACTGGTGACAAAAGTTCTGTAGTACCCTGCTGTCGCTAAGAATACCCTCACCTGCTTTTTGGTAACAGCCATGCCTGAATGGCTTCCAGTTTGGCAGGTTTTGGCCTGATCTTAATACTCCACATGCTATGCACCGGGTAGGAGACCTCTGCCATACCCCCCTGACATTTGCTGGGCTTAATGGTCAACCCTGCTCTCTGTAGTCTACCCACCACCTCTCTGACATGCTGAAGGTGCTCTTGCCAGGAATGGCTGTAGATGGCAATATCATCTAGGTAAGCAAGGGCAAAATCTCCTGCTTCTGCTAGGATATGATCTACCAGCCTCTGGAAAGTCACTGGGGCATTTTTCATCCCAAAGGGCATCTTTGTGAACTCATACAAGCCAAAAGGAGACACAAAGGCTGAACTCTCTTTAGCACTGGGAGTCAAGGGCACCTGCCAGTAACCCTTAGTAAAATCAGTAGTCGTAAGATACTTAGCCACACCCAGCTGCTCTACAGCTTCATCTGTCCTAGGCATGGGGTAAGTATCTGACTCTGTCTGACTATTTAATTTCCTGTAGTCCACACAGAACCTGGTGCTGCCATCCTTCTTTGGTAACAGAACCACTGGGGAGGCCCAGGGACTGCTGGACTCCTGAATTACTCCTAGTTCCATAATTTCCTGTATCTCCTCCCTCAGAGTCTGTTTGATTCTCTCAGGCACCCTGTAAGGGGCCTGCCTAATAGGCCCTTGTGGTCCTGTATCCACAAGGTGCTGCACTAGGTGGGTGCACCCTGGTTTCCCAGTGAACATGTCCCCAAACTCCTGTAACACTGCTCTGATTTCTCAAACCTCGGTAGGAGATAGTTGATGGGACATTGCTATCGCTTCCAATGAGGTGTCAGTCTGAGCCTCACTGAGGAAATGAGGAGATCAGTCATCAGATCTCCCTCAAACTCCTCCTGCAGTCCACTGCAAATACTCAGCACAAGGACTTCCCTATCGTGGTAAGGTTTCATCATGTTAACATGGTACAATCTGTGCCACTGCCTCCTGCGTAGAAATTCTACCATGTAGTTAACATCCTGACCTTCCAGACCACCTTGTAGGGTCCCTCCCAAGCTGCCTGCAGCTTGTTGTTTCTGACAGGAACAAGAATCATTGCCTGCTCCCCTACAGCATACTCTCTAGCTCCAGCATTCCTGTCATTCCAGACATTTTTCTACTGTTGAGCTTCTGCCAGGTTCTCCTGGGCCAAGCCCATGAGTTCCCTGAGCCTTGTCCTGAGGTTTAGAACATATGCCACAACAGACTCCTTGTGGGATTCACACTCACCCTCCCACTCATCTTGAATTAAGTCTCTAGGCCCCCTCACCCTATGCCCATATAGCAACTCAAAGGGTGAAAAAACTGTGGATTCCTGGGAAATCTCTCTGTAAGCAAACAGCAGATGGGGCAAATATTTTCCCCAGCCCCTCTTAAACTGATCTGCAAGTGCCTGTAGCATTGTCTTGAGTATAGAGTTTAACCTCTCAAAAGGTGGCAAATGTTTTGTTAGAGATTTTCAGCAGGGTAGGTTTCCCAAAAGAAATACTGACTGACAGAGGTGCCACTGGGGATAGTAAGGGGTGGTCTTTAGGAGCTTCACCCCACAGTACTTCCACAGACAAGCCAGCAGGTCTGACATGACAGTGGCACCTCTGTCAGTCAGTATTTCTTTTGGGAAACCTACCCTGCTGAAAATCTCTAACAAAACATTTGCCACCTTTTCTGCCTCAATGGAGGACAGAGCCACTGCCCCAGGCTATCTCATAGCATAATCTTCTACCACTGGGATATACTTTTTCCCTATGAAACTTGGGGTACTCAGAGGCTCCACAATATCCATAGCTACCCTCTGAAATGGCTCCTCAATCACAGGCAAAGGCATCAAAGGAGTTTTCACCTTGTCTCCTGCCTTGCCTACCTTTTGGCACTGCTCACAGGTCCTGCAGTACCCTGTTACATATCTGGAAATCCCAGGCCAATAAAAGTTCTGCATAATATGTCTCTTTATACGTTTTATGCCCATATGACATGCAAAGGGAATATCATGGGCTATGGCTAGAAGTGCCAGATGGTAGGCTGCAGGCACTTCCAACTGCTGTATTCTCTCACCCTCTAGCCCTCCCTCAGGGGTCCACTCTCTGTGCAGTAATCCTTTGTCCCAGTATACAGATTCCTCCTTCCCTTGAGAATCAGGTGCCTCTCTAGCTACCTCTGTCAAGCCTTGTAATGTAGGGTCTGACAGGTGAGCCTGTCTCAACTCTCTCTTTGCAACCCTTCCCAGCTCCCCTTCCACAGCAAGTCAGGTATCCTCTGACAGTGGTGCCTATCAGCCTGGGTACTACTACTCAGCTCTGCCCTTGCAGACACTCTGTCCAAGGGAACATCAGTACCCACAAGCAGCTGTGTCTCACCTTCAGTCTCACTGCTACAGGGTAGCTCCCTCCCTAAAGTAACCACATCACCAGTCCTGGCTGCAAGTGTGCAGTCTGTCTGGATCTTCCCCAAGCAAGAAGACCCACATGCTTGTCTCCAAGCCTGACTGCATGTAACTGCATGAACACATGGTACTGCATTATCAAAATCATTCCCTATCAGGACATCTGCAGGGATATCCTCAAACACACCTACTTGCTGGCTTCCTTTTCCACCCTCCCAGTCAAGGTGAACCCTAGCCAAAGGTATTTGGAATGGGGTCCCTCCTAAAGCTCTGACTGGAGTAGACTTCCCAGGCAAGTAGTGTTCCTCTGTAACCATTGTAGGCTTCACAATGGTTATTTCAGAGGCTGTTTCTCTCTTAGTAATGTTCTCTTTTCCATTCACTAAGACAGGATATAATCTCTTGTGGTAGTTTGGTACCCTTGTTGTCTTGAGAGAACTTACTGTTGGCATTTTGTCATCCTCACTTATTTGCTCTCCCACCTTTTGTTCCCCATTTTTGCCTCTGTGGACATCTATATGCTACATGGCCCCACTGGTTGCATTTAAAATATTTAACCCTAGGTCCTGGACATGTAGCTGGACTAGTTTCTTTCCCTGCTACTGGCAGATTCTGTTGGGGCAGTCTGGGCTGCCCACCATGGGTTCCCTTAGACCCATGAGCAGCACTTGGTGTCCCATTAATGTGCAGTGATGCCCTGCTTGCTAGGTATAGGTCTCCCTTCTTCCCCAACTCATCTGAAGTAGCACACTGTCTATCAGCTAACCTGATCCACATGTCCTCAGGCAAAGTGCTAAGGGCTTGTTCCCTCAACAAAAGGTCTGCCAGCCCTTCAAAAGTGGTGACCAGACATCCACTCACCCACCTATGAAAATAAGTGCTTAGGTGAGCAACATTTTCACACACACTTTCATCTGCCTTGTGTCTATGCTCACAAAACTTTTTCCTATAAGCTTCAGGTGTTACCTTAAAAAATTCTAGCAAACAATTATTTACAACATTATAATTTAGACAGTCATTATCAGACATTTTGGACAGAACAGTTACAGCTTTATCATGGAGTAAGGGGGTCAGGAACTGTACCCAGAGCCCTTGGTAAACATTATACTGTCTACATACCCTCCCGGACACATGAATGAAACTATCAAAATGATCCCACTCTGTAAATTGTGGAAGTAATTTACTGACCTTTGTTGCTTCTGGGGTTTGGTTACTCCCTTCCCCATTACCTCCATGACTCTGGTGAAGACTCGGGATCTCCTTTTCATGTTGCCTCTACCTCTCCTTCTCCTCAGCTTCCAGAAGTCTCAGTCTGTCTGTTGCTTCCATTTTCAAATGCTAGGCCTCCACCTCAAGTCTCTTTAGCTCCAGACAGATTTTTAAGTCCTCTGTGGAAAGGTTGAGTTGTCCATTTTCTGAAAGCTGTACATCCCCATGGCCAGTCTGATCATCCACCTGGTTGCTTTTCTCTGATGGAGCTGTGACCAAAGCTGCAATCATGTCTGCTTTAGTCAGGTTTACATGCACCAGTCCTTTAGCCTGGCACATCTCAGCCAATTGGCTCCTTGTCAGCTTGCCATACTCCTCTGCTGAAATGCTTGTCTGCTCTCCCTGACTAACTTAGCTAAAAAAATAAATAAAACAATTGTGATATGAACTCTGAATGTTCACTGCATGGCTGATTTACAGTACAAAAACACCTTCAGTGATTACTGTACACAAGCTACAGGAATTCAATATCCACACCCCTACAAGCCAGTTAATATGTGATGTGGCTATCTCACCACTATCAACCAATTAATATTTGATGTGGATATCCCACCACTGCCAAACAATTAATATTTGACATCCATGCACTGACCCAGTAATCAAGCAGCCTTAATCCTCACCAGTAACACCGGTAAGGCATGTGCACATTGGGAGAATGATAGGTACACACACAGTAAAATACAATTTCCCTTAAGAGCACACAGAGATCACAGTCTGGGGCTGGTTTCTCCTGCTCTCTCCAGATCCCCAATAAGACTCCCTATTGGTACAGCTATAAGGTTAAAATCTCAGCCGAGTGGTCAAGCCAAAACCTCCAGCACCCTCTCTGTCCAACCAGTGCTTCGTGTCCCTGGCCAAGTAGCTCACACACACACACACACACACACACACACACACACACACACACACACACACACACACACACACACACACATTGAATTATATACAAACATACAGACACTCTTGGGGAAGGCTGGCACTGGTTCACTAGCTATGCCCGATTCTGCCCAGACTATAAGGTAGAAATCACTGCCACCAACCACTACTTATCAGCTACTAATAAGGCCCTTCCCAAGGGGTGCCCAATCTTACTGTAAGAGTAAGTGTGACCAGAACTTTTAAGGCTATTCCAGAGTGGCCTGTACAGCATCACCAAATAAATATGCAAGTACTCTAAGAGCTTAAATATCTCTACAGAAAACCAGCCACAATTAAAAGGTTTAAATATATTTAATAATAATAAATAAAAGCACAATACAATACTCATTAACAGTGACAACAGAGTTCAGAATCACAGGAAATATTTTAAAACAACATTGCAGAACAGTCTCACATAAATACAGAAAACATCTAGACTACTCTTGCTATATTCATATCTGTCTCTAAGAGATACTATGCCCTAAATGCCTTACTTACAGAGTCAGGTAGATATAGATATGAAGTGCTGAAGAGATAAGGTCCAGAACAAAATACAAAATGCACTGACTTTCTCTCTGAGATAGTTCTTAAATTAATAATACACATTGCTGGTGGGTTATCTAGATGACATCACTATTTGACACCCGCATCTAGTTCCCAGGCTAAACAGATACCAATAGAATTTAACATGTCTCTCTGAAAAATATTTCTATTAGAAGCTGACATTTATCTCTTAGTAGCTTGCCTGAAACTGGAAGCCATAAAACAATTACCTTGGAAACCTGTAATCACCTTGGTTTCCATACTATAGAAAGAAGCCCCTAGCCTACACATCCTATGTCTTAGCTGAGTTAAACCAACTTTATACCAGATCATAAAACTCTACTTATTTTCTCAGAGTTTGCAAGCTAAAGGACAACAATGGGATTCTATTATTAAATGCTCAACGTCTCTAGCCTTTTTAACCTATTTACTGTCCCTGCTATGAATAAACAAAAATACAGCATTTAAAATATTTTAAATCGACTATTTCTCTCCACTAGAACAGTACCTTACTGTAGTGTGGCGGTTTCACTTTCAGAACATTTTTGTCCTGCCTTGGTAAAGTTTATTGCAGTCTCCAATTCATTGATGTCATCAACACCAGTGAATTACAGGTGGTTTTCTGGCCAGTTCCTTCCCAAACTGACATCTCCATGACCTTCCTAAAAATCCACCCATGCTGTGATGTCACAGCTCCCTGGTCCTTCCCCTACCAATACAGAAAGTAAAGGCTAGAAAAAGGAAACAGTACATGAGTCAAGTCTCCTGCTGTGGGCTGTCAGTCACAGTTGGTAACATCTCAAATTACTCTTAGCACTTTGACAGCTAGGGAAGTTAGGTGTGAAGGGGGATGCTGTGGGCTGTCAATCACAGTTGGTAACATCTCAAATTACCCCTAGCACTTTGACACCTAGGGAAGTTAGGTATGAAGGGGGATGGGAGATGAGTCAAAGTAGTACAATTCAGGCTTCACAAAATACTGCAGTTTAGCCATTCTAAAAAGCAGTAGCAGAAAAAAGCACTTTGAAAGTCTGTTCTGTGGCATTTGCACTGTTTGTGTTTTAAGTAGTTTTTGAATGGCATGAAATGTTACTTAAAGGCAGCAGTGTATGCATGTAAAAGCAATGCAGTGACAGGAGCTTTAGGAAGAAATAGGCATACATGACATTTTTTTTACAGACAAGCACTGCATTATGGGGCAGACTAAACAATCAGAATTATTTCAAGATGCTAGACCCCATGTGGTCAGACTCAGAAATTAGGTATAAAAATATTTAAAAACCTGTAAATATTCCCAGAGTGGTGTTAAAATGTAGGAAACACTAAACCATGATGAAATAAACTCTGTATGTCCATCTTCTACTATGAAATCATACATTTGCACAAGGATATAGTCCATATATATATATATATTTCTGCTCTTCTCCAGCACAGTGCACTGTGGTTACATTTTTGAAGGTCAACACATAACATATAGTTTAATCATAACATATAGTTCTCTTACATTTGTAAAACAAGCCTGTGAATCATATTAGTATTTGCAAATGACATAGGATTATTTAAAAATTCTATCTAGCTGGGCTGGCAGCCTTCACAGGGCCAAACAGAAATCCCTTGTGCAGGGAAGAAAACAAAACTTCAGTATCATCATCAGTAATTTTTAGAAAATGTAGCCAAGCAAATCTTCTCATGAGTGACACAGAGGCAGCAGTCCTAGGGGCAGCAGTAGCAGCAGCACCATCATAAAAGCCTTTAAGCCAAATTTAATTACATTAGAAGCAGATACTGGAGACATACAAATAATTATTCACCTCAGAAGTTAAAAGCTTACAGTTAACCTTTTCCTGTTCTAAAAACACAAAAGTAAAAACTTTAACATTAGAGCTTTTCCATATAAACTTATGAATGCTAAAGTGGCCGAAAAATATTTCTTTCAAATGTGTCAAAACATTTCCCATTCTACACAGAGTGGGTGGGAATAGTAATAGATATTAGTCTAGCAGAAGCAGTCTTGGATAGAAAAATCACTGCAGGGCCTGTTTTAGGGTAAAAATGCAAATAAGCAAAAAAAAAAACAAGGAACAGTTGCAGACTGATGGATGTCAAAATGCAATCAATCATACATTTGCAGGGAATTATGAATCTCATTCTGTTCTCAGAGAAAAAAATTCTTCAAATAGATGAAGTATCAGAAGAGGAAAATCCCCTTGGAGGGAAGTCTGAAGCAATTCTATGTATTACCATGTAAGTATTAAGCATAAGAATCTTCAGGTTGAGAGAAAAAAAAGCACAGTATTGTCACTTCAATCTCTGCTCTTCTAACTAAAAATTAAAATAGAAAGTGAGGGAATGCATCCTCTTTTTTTTCTGGAGAGGAATAAGTCAGATAAAAGTAGAATTACCTGCCTAGGAAATCTTCCCTGTACACTGAAGAAGCCAAGTTTATTTTTGTTTCTTTTTCTGGGAAACTCCTTAACAAAGAACCAACCCAAAGCAGGCATATTATCCTGGGTCTCAGGCTCCCTTTCTTGGTTATACAGTAGACCTTCACCCATCCCTTCCCTAAGACTGACAATAGCAGGTCAGCCTTGCCTATGGAGGGCAACCCTACTGCCACAGAGGACTTTCTATCTCCTGGTCCATAGTGGCTGCAGATTTTAAACCAGAGGGACTAGGGTAAAAATAATGAGCAGTTCATGGAACTCAATTTAGCCACATCAGAGTCAACCATCAGCGGCTGAAGACCAGTCGGAGCCAGCCTGACTTCAAGACTCCCTGACAACTCTCTTCTTTTTGTGCACAGAGTGAGGAAGAATTAAGGAGTCTGGTAACTACTCCCAATGTTCAGCTGAGGAAGAAGCATTGGAGACAGATGGCACAGCCAGGAGGAGCTGAAATCCTTCTGAAAGAATTGATAAGACTGTAGTACACTGGAATTAACTGGAAACAACTGAAATGAGACTGGAAAGAAAGTCTTTATCTGTTACCCAACTTGGGCTGAACAGGTGCCAGTCTTTCCTTTATGGGCCAAGTTTTTTGTACTTTCTCAATAAATTCTGCAAACACAGTAGTTCAGTTAATAATGCTTTATTAGATGTTAAGAATATCTGAACACTGTCTTCAGTAACAGTGCTGATAAGCAATAGCAAGTTGTAGAAATTCTGGAATGCTGGATAACAGTGATGATAAATATATCCAAAGTTTCTTTATGCATATTCTAATTCTCCTGAATAATATCAACTGAAACAGTCTTTTCCTCCTGAATAGTATGGATATTTGACCTGACTTCTGTACTCAAGCTCTAGTGTCTGTACTATACACTTTTACATATCAGTCCAAAAGCTAACTTACTGACTTCATTGACTGTGTCATGAAGTATTTCCTAATAATACCGAAACCCTGTAATGTTTTACACGCCTCTTTAGCCTTGGTTTTCACAGTGTCTAACTGTCTATATCGTTATCTAGCATTCCATTGCAAGTGCACATATCTTTCCCTTGAGAAAGGAGCATTCTGTAGCTTTCCCTTGAAGCTATTATTTCTGCACATCTCATGCTTAGCCAACAAGATTATCTTTTTCTTTCTACTGAACTGTCTTTCCCTGAAACTGAATGATTACATGAAAACACAAGTCTGACTCTATGTTTTTGAGGCCTATTATTCTACCTTAATGTACTATAGTGAACTTGCTAAGAATACACTCAGTGTAACACCTTCTAACAGAGAAAAGTTGGATTTGAGGTAAGAAACACACCGACATTCCACAAAAGAAGAAATCCTCACCCCCTAGCATATACTCTACCTAAAAACGTAGACAACAATGTAAAAAAATTGATTTGTCTCAGTTTGTTCACCTAAGCATTTACAGCATAAAAATCCCTTGAAAAGCAATGACAATTATAAATGAGCAAGAATGCTCATATGAATTTGGCTATCTTTCTATATGGAGCTCTGCTTGAACTCCCAATAGAGTTATGCATAGACAGTGCCCTTAAGCTTTGAAAAGCTGGTTGATTTGTGGGTGGGTAGGACTCCAAATAGCTAAAGGTTACTGCAACAGTGATCTAGTACTGAACATCAATAAAGTGCTTGTCATTTAGTATTGTCAAATGCATTTCAGACTGCCATTCTCACAGATGTCTGAGCAATATCTATCACCTGGGAGCTATGTCCTCTGATAGCAATAGACATAGCTGAAATTAAGCCTGAGGTAAAAAATGGCTGAAGGTATAATGATCCACACAACAGGGTGTGACAGAAGAGGAAGAAGCTGAAAAATCCACTCAGCATCAGCTGTCCATTACCACTATGAACCTGGAATATGACGAATGGCAGCAAGTGAAAAAGTGGCAAACAGGAAACTCAAATGACTCACTCCAAGTAAGAAATTTTCATTTTCATGAATGATCTGATCTAAAAAGCCCTTAAGGAAGAATTGAAAGTAACAAGAACTTACAAGATGTCTCTGTGCAATTTTCCATGCTTTAAATAAGACTTAGATGTTATATTAAGTTTTATCTGTCTTGTGCATACCCAAGATTTTTAAGAATGATTATATATATGCAGTGACATAACTTACCTGTCATGGTGCATGGTAGGATTTTCAAAGAAAATTGTGCTTTAAATTGTATGCTATGAATCTTGAAAAAAATTCTCTCACACTGCATGACATGGTTATAAAAATAGGAAGTGCATTTCATTTTTCCAATCAATTCACAACTCATTCTAGTGATTGTCAGCAGCATCAAAACTGTTATAGTGAGTATTTTTGCCAACATATGCATGGTTAAAGTCTTAATGCTATGATAAAGTAAGCTCATGAGATATGTATACTGTCTGGAACCAGATAAGATAAATGGTATCATAAAATTAATGCTTGCTGGTATTTAGCAAGAAACAATGAATAAGAATCAACTGAAATTAGCTGACCATAACGCAAGTAAAATGAATTATGCCTATAATGCCTGAACTCTATATACTGAATGTTCTTCAGATTTTCACACGAGTAACTTGATAATAGCTGAACTACCAAGTAAAAGTGCCTCCCTTCTGCTTTTGTTAACATTCAACTTCATTTGTTAATCATAGAGCAACTTCTGTAACTGAGATAAGGTAAAAGGACAGTACTAATTTTACAAATGAATATAAGGACTACTTTAGCATATTACAAAAGGAATGCAAGAGGCAAGAAGATTTGAATAAACTATGATTTTTCAATGGTGCAATAATAAGCTGACTTGGAGGACAAGGTATGGCATGTGGTTCTATTTTCTTTGATAAGAGCAGCTTACTGTCTAAGAAGTAACAAAAGTTAATGCTGCATAATGCCAACTACTGACAGCACACAACTACACTCACGCTGCCTGACACTGCAACTAACAAATTAATATATACAGCAAAATAACAGTAATTTTGTTCTAGGCTACTAACATACAGAGATGTTCAAGCTGTCATACAGTAGAACTGATTTTTACTTTACTCTCATTGATAAGCGCCAGGTGATTTTTACCTGAATTCAGAAGTTAACAGAGAGACAAACTGTATGATATACTGACACGTGTGATTTCAAGCAATAAAAGTTCCCATGGTAGACCAATAATGAGAAGAAAAATCATTATATTTTTTTAGATACAGTACAACTGACATGAGTTCTGCACTACCTGTGATAAGCACCAGACATGTTTTGCTTGTGTTTTCACATCTGCAGAAATACTTAGACAAAGACTTAGCACCTACTTTCGTTATGAAAGGTTACAAGGTAAATCCTTTTGGACTAACAAAAATAATGATTTTTAAATGTAAGGGGTTATACCAGCACTGAAGCATACACACACACGCACACACACACACACACACACACACACACACACACACACACACACACACACACACACACACACACACACACACACACACACACACACACACACATAGATATATTAAACATGTCCAAGTAAAGTTTAGGATGATATCAACCAGATGCTGTCTCCAAGTAATTAAAATGAAGTAGCTGCTTGCCAGTATGGTTAATTCATTCAGAAAGGTTATGCAATGCTTAGATAACTTTTAGACTCTGTGGATTGCAGACACAATTGCAATGTCAAAAGTCATTAACCAATCATTTTATTATTTTATTGCAATTTATGCATATATTTGCATTGTACCGTGGAGTTAAAGAAATGTTTAGCAATTTCAGTGAAAGGTTGAATGACTTACTTGGAGGAAATTGCACTTTTGTATATATCCTTTTATTGCAAAATTCTGAATTTTATGAAAATCATCTATTTTATTATATATGATGTTGCAATATTTTGTTTTGGAATGCATGGAACTAACTAGTTTCCTTTATACAATAGCAGATCAGTTTTCTTTTTCACAAAAAAACTGATATCTGAATTATAGAGCTTGGGGCAAGCATTATGCAAGTTTCATACATCGCTTTATAATATTAATGAGTCTTGAAATAATTTTATATGTACAAATATAAAGTGATATGCATAAGTTTATGTTTTTTTTTTTTCGAGTTTTGAACCATGGATTTAATTACAGATATCATTATTATAGGGATATTACTGTTTAAGTGGTAGAAAGGTTTAGGATTACTTTAAGATATGCTTTCTTATGCTATCAGACATTTTAGGTGAACATTACTATTAACAAGATACAGTTTGAATTTTAAGAACATTAACAGTAACAGGCTTTTAAATTGAAATATTTTAGAGATAAAAATTGGTAAGATAGTTTGAAATTCTGTGAAGAAAATGTATTGATTATTGCTAAACAGTATATCAAATGTTTGTTTTTTCTGGGGAAGGTCAATTAAAAGATGGAAAGTGTTTTCTGTGCATCTAATGTGCCAGATGTTTACAAAATTAATATATATTTTTTATTTATTTATAGTACGACCACTGAAAGCAAAATTGGCATTGAGAGTATTGTATATTCATGGGCACTGCATCTGCCAATTTCAGAAAAGGGAATGATACATTTATCAGTCATATATCTGCATTTTCTAAATGGGTACACCTAGGATGCGCAACATAAAAAGCCATGTACAGCTATCATCAGTGTAGTACTTTTGCAAACTTTGGTGCAACACATTGCTACTGAGTATGTAACAAGTATATTTTGTGTAATGCAGTGATATACTAGATGTTTTAAATTAGATGTCTTTCATAGGGTGAGGAAATCTGCAAGTATATTTTGAAACAGTTTTACTTATGGGTATGTAAAACTCCAGGTTCATAAGATTTCTTTTTCATATGATTACTATGACATTTTATGACAGAGGGTTAACGCAAAAAGCATTTCTTCATCCAAGCCAAATGCTCCTGCTTCAACACAGGACATAATCTAATGTATCTCCTTTCCAAGTCTTTGTTCTCTCTCAAGATTCACTGACATTGACCTATTTTAGAATCTAATCTATATTTATTATTTATTTATTATTTTAACATTTGTTTACCGGGAAAGTCAGACTTGGAACAAAGTAATGTGGGAGGAAACCGGAGCACCTGGAGGAAACCCACACAAATGCAGAGAGGACATGCAGACTCTGAACAGAAGGCACCCCAGCCAAGAATTGAACCGGAGAACCTCTTGCTCTGAAGTGACAATGCAACCGCTGCACCACTGCACTGTCCAAATATTGTACATTACACTTTGATTGTTCACTCTACTGTGCTTATTCACTAGAATGCATATATACATTATTTTTCAATGTAATTAGTCTGAATGGGTTCCTATCACGTAGTCAAACTTTTACAAGTTCGAACCTCATATGGTCGAGACCATAAGTTCGAATTTGTAAAAGTTTGATCGTTTGATTGGAAATCTGCATAAGTGTAGTTTTCCATTTTGTTCAATGGGGTGCGATCTTGGAGTTGATATATTTAAGTAGCAGGGGGTGTGGGGTGCCTGCTTAAAACAGTTTATTTTGTTTTTTGTTTTTTTTTTTTATCCATAGTCGAAGTTTTGTAACTTCAAACATAATGGTTCGAACATTACGTGTTCGAAGTTATAAGACTTCGACTAAGTAATATAGACCCGGTCTGAACTATTCTGTTATCATTAACATTTCTGTACTTTTGTTTGTGAGCCTAAAAACTGGTCAGTATTGATCAGTGCACTACCCCAGTAAACAAAAATAAAATAAAATAGATGAAAACATGAACTCCGACCACAACAAAAATAAGTTGCAATAAATAAATAAATAAAATAAATAAATAAAATAAAAAAAAACTTGTCTGTCGTCTCTACAAGATCAACATTTTCCATCAGACAATGTAAAAAAAAATAAGTAATCAATGACCCTGTGTCACACTCATACTCACAAATTTATCTAAAAATGTGAAACAGAGCAATCCTATACTGAAGTGGCCAAATCGGATGCAAGTCTACATGAAGGAACACACCTCAGAATATCCCTGAAACAGATTAACTGGCTAAAATAGTAGTTTGCCTAACTTTCTTTCAACTACTAACTATTCACAAACTAATGCTCAAACCAGATGACTCCCCATCTGTGCATTGCTGCTCACATCTTAGTCCCCTAACAGACCACTTTGCTCCACACACAAACACCATATACTCATAGTCAAATCAAACAACCCAGCTGGTGTCGCTCTATACTTAAGTTACATCTCATAGGTAAGTAGTAGGCTATCTGCCCTCACAGCTCATTTCAAGCCTAGCCAATTTCCCTTTTAGTTCTTGAAGTAACCTATCCCATTTGGTTAGAGATTGACCTTACCCATCCCATGGTCAATAACTATGTATTACCCCTAATGAGAATAAATGGGATCATATCATATATAATTTGAAGGGACCCTTGTACAGGATAAAGCATTTAGGAGGTGCTTTTGTCCATCAGTAGTACAGGGGGTAGTCTTGAGGTAAATTTTCCTGTTTCCCATCCACAGTTCCAAGTTTCACTTAAATCTGGACAGGGATGAACTTTGTTTAATGTTGTTCCAGAGCAGCAGTATCCTCTGTGATATAAACATGTCCCTCCAAACCATTCTGTTGATATTGTTGACTTGCTGATGTGCAGTAAATCCACTGGTAATGGGGTGCAGGATGCCTTGTATGTCAGACACAGGTCACCTCTTAGCAGTCTGCAGAATACACAGTATAGTGACAGGGCTTTGAGTCGGTCCATGTAGAACATGTTGTTTAGGCCTTGTATCCTTTTAGTAAGATATATTTGTGGGTGTTCCAGTTGTTGCATGTGTCTGGACAGATACATGCCAAAGGGGGCATTATATTTAATGACTGGTTTAATAAGGGCTGAGTGGAAGGGGATAATGACATCCCTAGATCTAGACACAGTCCCTCTGTATACAAGTTGTACAATATACAAGGACTTTATTACAACAATAGACACATGTTGGTCAAATGTTAGGTCATTGTTCACATAAATTCCCAAATCCTACACAACTGGGTCAATTCTCAGGGGCATATTGTTAATGTGATAGTTCCTTGGGAAAGATGACTTCCCAAAAGATATAATAATGTATTTTTTGGCATTTAGTTTCAGTCCATGATTTTGGGACCAGTTATTTATGGGTCTATATTAGAAGCACGACCGCTTAAATGTTCGAATCTCTAAAGGTCGACCGTTAGAGATCGAACAGTTAAGCGGTTGACTTTTTACAAAAATAAAAAAAAATGCACAAGTCAAAAAATAAAACTAAAGGGTTGGTATATTTAAGTAGCGGGAGTGTGGGGGGTGCAGAGGGGCTTGCCCCCCTGCTTAAACCCTTTCTTCATACTGCTTTTTTTTTTTATTTACTTTTTTCCAATTTCAAACGCTTAAGTGTTCGATCTGTAAAGGTCGACCTTTACAGATTAGAACATTTAAGCACTTGTTCCAGTAATATAGACCCTTATTTATTTGAGACAAACCTTACTGCAGGACAGCAAATTTATTTGGGGATTAAATGACTGCTCCTAGGTTACAGTCATTTGTAAACTTAGTTAGCATCTCAGACCCCTCAGAACTTTGGAATTTCCCTTCCCTTCTTCCTAAGACAAATAGAATACATACATCATTTCAAGATTTGGCTAAAACAACGCCCAGTTGACTCTTTATTGTGTTCCTGTACTACTCCTGGTTAGTCTTTATCAGTCTTATTATTACTCATGTTTAGTTTACTGCTGTACACACTCTAACACTCCAAACCAAAACCACATTCACTCAATATCTTTCCTCCCAGGAGAAAAGTGCTACTTGAGTACAACTCTATTCTATGTCAGGATTATTTATTAGCTATATCTTTTTCCTAGCTGAAATTGCTGTACTTCCTTACAAACGTTTTCTACATCTCCATAATACTTCTTTCTCATGGTGTTTTACTTACCGTGTATTCAGTCTAGTACCTAATATTAAAGTCCTGTTTTATTGAACATTGCATTATAGTCTACTGTAATGATTGTATTGTAAATTGAATGCATAATTAACTGTGTTTCTTTTGCTTATTGTATTGCATTGACTGCTTCTTCCAGAGCCTTTTTCTCAGGATTTCTCCTGAAGAGGGGTTCAATCCCAGTCTGATTATCCTGGTTATGAAATGCAATAAATAAGTAACTGTAAAAAAGAATATAATGGAAAAATCCTAATGAACATTAAACTTACTTATCATTTAGAAGTCTCAAATGTGTCTCAGAGTTTCATTCTCAAATATCTGTCATATATGGGCCTCCCTTTCCCTACCCTGAAGATTTTATTCCCTTTGAGAACATCCATTGCTAGTTTTGGCCTCAGAAAGAGTGCCTTCTTTATTCCATGACTGTTTTCCACAATACAGAAGTTCTGTTGAGGATGTTCTTGGAGGTTGGCATTACATACATCGGGACTGCCCATCCTTGGTAATGCTAGAGGAAGTACTATTGGAGGTTATACAGTTCATCACGCGCCAACATATGGAACACTTAGCTACTTTTGTTTCCTGCTGCTTCTTCCTTATACTAACAAAACTACCTCCTTCAGTATAAAAGTAAATAATTAACAACTAAAACTTGTCCAAAATGCCAAAGGCTTAATTTATATCATACCGTGGCACCTTGACTACAATCTTTCAATGGGTCAAAAAATAAAAAAGGAAGGAAAAAGCACAGACTATATAAATAATTAAATTACAGTCAGATAAAACATTCAATAATAATTCTTTAATATTTAATTAAAAACATACTGATAAAAACAAAAAATCAATTAGTCAGAAATCTCTAAGCTAACTGTACCTGCAATCAGAGGGGGAAAAATCTGTGATGTTATACTATTGTTAGGACTACTTCACTTTTTTAAAGTAAAACTTAATACCATCTGTAATAGAACAAGTTAATTTGGCTAAAATTATATGTTTTGTTATACATTTTGATTTTTATATAAATTACATGTCCTTGAAAACTCTTGTATAATCTTCTTTTAGTCTCACAAAAATAACTGATAAGTTCATTTTATAGCTCAGAGTATGGCAGTTGTAGTGCATGTAAAAATACATTAATAATTAATTTTGTGGTTATTGAAGGACACATCTGGTGCTTACGCATACCTTCAGATAGAATAATAACCACAAGGAATGCTCTGTTTATATCTCTACAAGACACCAAGCTGCTGTCTGGCCTTTTAAAGTAACTCTGAACCCTGTGGTCCCCATTGCATATACCACATGCAAAGGAAATGTTAAATTAAGTATAACAATCTGTATCATTCAGTTAACATTTCCAGTAATTTCGAACAAAAAATACAGATTTTCAGAAGTAGTACTATAGCTGGATACAAATATATATTTTGTCTTAATGCTATTTCTTCCTTTGGTCTCACTGTGTGTTTTAAAGAAATTCAGTTCATCCCTATGTTTTCCATTAGCTCTATAATAAGTTGTCTCAGTAGGACTTTTATTACAAACTATTCTTTTAAACATTTTTGTTAATTTCTTGGTCACTGGTAAGTAGTATTTCTACTTTTTATATGCCCTACTGCATATAAGTAAAAAATCTATTCACACTAGTATCTTTAAAGATTCTTTTGATAATCCTCTCCCTATTTATCCATGAAATACCAATACCAACAATTTATAGTGTCTATATTAAGTGATCAAATGCTTAGGTGATCGAACACCTAAACATCGACCACATAATATCGAAAGCAGAAAACAGCGAATGGCCAATTTAACGAAGGTAAAGATTTCCTTTGTCCGTTCACTGGATTTTGCCGTTTTCTCTACTGTGGACCAATCTCGGAGTTGGTATATTTAGTTAGGGGGGGTGGGGGGCACAGCTTCCATGTCAGGGGGGTGGGGGGTGAAGCCCCCCACTTAATTTGGCTGTAAAGTTTTTTTTTTGTGGCCGATGTTAACATTTCCCAGCGGCGTTTGCTGTTTTGTAGTTCGATATTACGCAATCAATGTTTAGGTGTTTGATCACCTAAGCATTCAATCACGTAATATAGACCCCAATTTATATATCTCTTGTGTAGACTCGGCTGCCAGTCAGCCCAATGTATTTTACTCCCATATATTAAATAGCATAATGTGTACACAAGAATATTGGAAAACACAGAAGTAACTACTATGAATGTTGCATTAATAAACACTGTAATACAAGAAAAAGTAATTAAAAGTGCATAATAAATCAAAATCTACCCACATTAAAGACTCTACCAAAAAGGTCAGCAAAAATCTGAACATTATTGAAGTGAAACATACATTAAAATTAGTGTGCAAAGCCAAGAATAGTCATAAATCCTTCTACATCAGATGATCAAGAAATTATACTTTACCAATGCTCTGAATAAATTCATTATAGCATTATCCTTACCCTAAAAATACTATTATACTTGCAGCTAAATTTATTTGCAATTACAAACCAGGAACAGTCATTGAGGTTCCATAAATTTCCAAGACCCTTCTTTCCACCAAGATTATTAAGAAACACTTCCTAAATTCATTTTCTAAACCTAAAAATATGGGCCCTGACCTGACCTCCCAACCGTACCAAATTACTAATTTATTACTGAGGTTTGGGGTGCAAATAATGGGGTGCCACAATTCCGAGGGGCACCCCTTAATTTCCGATTTCGTGGTGCTTTTGTTTTTTAAAATTTTTATATTTCCCGGCTTTTGAGCTAACATCATCACGTACGCGATGATGTCAGCTCCATAAAACAGAAACAGCCTGTTGGAATTGAGTTGAAGGGCATTTCTGACTGCTCAAAGGTTCCAAATTCTTAGCAGGAATAATGTATGCTGCTGCTGTTATGAGAAGGATCTATGCTGCTGCCGTTAAGAGAAGGAAGGATTACAGAGGAATGGACCTGAAGCAGAGCTGTCTGCAGAGGTACTGTTTAACTATGTTGCAGCAGAGGTGTGCGATGTGAGGCTGGATATGTTTAGAAGCAGTGGTAAGTAGACCTGGTGTGCAATGGAAGGGTGGATATGCCGCTACCCTGCCATTTTTGTTAGAACTTAGAAGGGTTTTAGCTGCCATTTTCATTAGATGTGTGTGTGTGTGTGTGTGTGTGTGTGTGTGTGTGTGTGTGTGTGTGTGTGTGTGTGTGTACGCGTGTGTCATTTGCAAATAATAACAGCATGAATGAATATGTTACAAGAATGCATGTCCTCAACCTAGCTAACACATTTTGTTACGTATTGAATTATTGTGATAATTAAGTATGATGTGTTCAACATAAATAGCGTCTCTCACATACACATACACACACACATACAGAAGGAATAGACAACTGGCAGTCTTAAACAAATATGTGAGAAGGCCTTTGTTGTTGTTCAGAGTTGTCAAGTGATATTTATATGATAAGGTCACATGGTGTGTTGGACTATTGAATTATGTAAGCAAAGGGCAGCCGTACAGTTTGAGAAATCTGAGGTACAGCAAAATTCCAATTAATTTTGGCAGATAATGAACAGCATACTACACAGGTAGATTGTACTATTTTATAGCTCACAGTTTTGCTTTTCATTATTGTTTTTCTACCAATTACTGATTAATGTTCTGATAAGGTTCATATATATTTTAACTAAAATGCTATTACTTTACTGTATGTTCTTTCAGAGCACCCTAAAATTAGCAGTGGATTTAGTTATAATTGAAAGAACAGACATCTCCCTGGAGTGATAAGGCACCTTCTTAAGGGAACCTCAGACTGACGCCTGGAATAATAAAAGATCAACGGCCAACTTGTTTCCAGAAAACATGTTCAGTACTACTGGCAACCCCCATCTTATATCCCTGTTTCAAATTAGTGCAGTGCTCAAAAATATTCTGTGTGTCACATATTCTAACAGAGGACAGAGGTAGGACATAGACAGAGAAAACATGACCCACAGCTCTGACTACCATCCAGTTTTACACCCTCCCAAGCACATCTTCATCATCTATATATATATATATATATATATATATATATATATATATATATATATGTATATGTATGTGTATGTGTGTGTGTTGAAGTAGACTTTTATGATGGAAATGCTCTGAATTGGGCAGTTTTGTCATTATTGGTTCAAGCATTTTGTTTCATTGCCTACTGGAAAAATGTTTAAACAATAAATTTAAAATGTGCTCTAAGTGTAACAAATGTGCTATATCATACAATGAATATAATTTAATAAAGTTAGGAAGGTGTATCAAAGAACACATGTATGTTTCTTGTTTTGTGTGCAAGGGGCCTATGATTTGAAAACAGCCCAAAGCTAATCTTTATCCACCACTGACCACTGTGGCCAGATGCATTTTCTTTGGATGTGGTGTGGGTTTCAATGCTGTTTCGATGACTGAGAGAAGTTTTAATGCTAAGTCTGTTTTTATTATGAGACTGTTTAGCAGATGTCTATTAGTGTTTGTGCATTCTGCTATAAAATGCAAAAATAAAATCCAAATAATCATTGTAGAAATAAAGCAGTATGCACATTAGTGTTTATGGTAAATGGGGTGAAATAGTCAGGTAATGGGACATTGAAATGGCTGCAGGGGGACTCTGGTGCCATATTTTGGTTGTCTGTCCTTCAGTTTGCGTTTGAAAGTTGGTATCCCACAATTCCATTGGAATGGGTGGGGTTGCGTAATTATGTATGCAAATTTTATGTTAATCAGCGTACAGATTTGTACCTATTTTTCATGGGCTTGTCCAGAATTTTGATGTTTCCAGGTTGAGAGGTATGGCCCTGACAATATATCTATCTGCTTAATCAACAGCACTAAACACACATAAAACACTCTCTGAAACCTCCCCAATCTGTTCAGCTCAGGAGTGATTGTTAGATGGGGTAAATGGTTATCACAGTGATACTCCATGAACTGGACCACAGCTCATATCCTAGGAACTATAGATTCACCAACCTAACAATTCCAATTTCCAAAGCAGATACATGTATAATATTCAGTTTTATAAACTTTGTTATAAAAAAATTGCAGTACTGTGCACCAACTACAATATGGTTTTATCAAAGGGAGATCATGTCTACTTAATTAAGTACACTTCTTTAAGAAAGTCACTGAAGATGTAGATAGAAGCCATGCAATCCATACAGTGTACCTATATCTGTCCAAAGCCTTTGACACTAATCCCCATGCTGGAAACAAGCTTAAAGGTCTAAGACCCATTTGTTTTAAGATGGATAGCAAACTGGCTGACAGACTGAATCCATAAAGTAGCAGATGCCACTTAAGAAAGGTGATTAGTGGGATTCCTCAGGGTTCAAGTACTGGGAACCCTTCTGTTCAGCATTTCCAAACCACTAACGCACACATATGGCTAACTAAATTTGTTAATGAGTGCAACCTGGGTGTTGTCATTGCTTCAGCATTTGATACCATGTTACTACAGCAAGGGCTAAACATTCCATCTAAACAGTATGTTTGAAATGAACTTAAATACAAAGAGGTGCTGTATCACCTGCAGCTCACAGTATAAAAAGTACCCCACACTGGACGTTATGGTAGTCAGAGATTTTGGGCACCTTTCAACCAAGTTTTCTTCAAGAAAACACTGATACAATAAGGTAAATATAACAATAAATTAAATGAAACACTGACATAAGACAGAACTGAAATACAGAAAAAATTCATACATATCATTCGACACCATCAAACGCAAAATCAAAAAGGAAGCCAGCCAAGCTTGGGCACTCCTGAAGCCACTTGGGTAGAAAGTTCTACAGTTGGGGGATCTAAAAGGCAAAATGAGTTACAGCAGAAGACTTTATGGAACCACTAGCAGCTTGTGAGTGGTGGAGCACAGAAATATGTTAGTGTATGGTACCCACCAATTCCTACAGGTACATGGGGACCAAGTCATGAATGAACAATGACAATACCAAAATCTTACAAATCATTCTTAATTATATTAGCAGCAAATTAAGTCTGTGTAGAGCAGGAGTAATTTGATGGTGATGACTAATACTAGTAACTAATCTGGCAGCAGACTTCTGTAAACAGTCCAATTCAGTGTTGGGAAGTCCCAGGTTAAGAGCCCTTCAGCAATCCAAGCTGAAGGAGACTAGGGCATCAGCTGCCAATGATCGATCAGCTTTAGATAGAAATTGCTTAATCCTAGAAATGCTTCATTGACGGAAACAGGATGATTTCACATTTGTCACTTAGCCCTGGACTGTCATCTTATGATCCAGGATAACAACTAGGTTTTGCACATTCACAACAAATTCAAGTTTATTTTAGTCACGTAAAATTAAATGTGGAAGTTGGGGTACAATGGAATTCCTAAAGGTGACATGAACTGACATAGCCTCAGTTTTGGAGGTGTACAATTTCAATTGATTTCATAATTGATACTAAATGGAATAGCTTATTTCAAGCAAAACAATGCAAGTAGGCTTAAAATGGCCCAAGAGAGCAGCTAGCCTAGTACTTACCTATGTTTCAACACCATAACTGTCACAGCAATCTATATTCCTCCTTGTGATAATATTAACATACTTGAGAACATCCTATCTCACCTCTCACATATCATCCACAATGAAATAATTATACTGGGGGATGTTAATATTGATTGGCTTACAATACAAGCTCCCAACACTACTTTCTTTATAAACCTACATGGATTTGAGCAGCTAATCACAACCCCAACCTACATTAATAAAGATCACGTACCTAGCTCTCTTCTTGACTGGATATTCGTCTCCCACCCTCTAAACTATCATAACTCCCAAACCCTTCCAAATGCCGTCAGCGACCACTGCCCTATAACAGTTAGACATACTCCCCACCTTACCAAACCTAACAAATTTATTACCACCTACTCACTTTTTCATTTCTGTCCTAACTCCTTTATTCACCAACTCTCCAAAATTAACTGGTCTTACCTTACCACTCTTCAATTAGATGAAGCTGTCCACTCCTTCAACACTACATTCCTAAACATTCTTAACTCCCTTGCTCCTCTTTGCACAATTAGAATCAAATCTAATACTGCTCCCTGGCTCACTAAATCTACCAGAACCCTCATGAAAGACCGGGATAGGATTTCGAAAATGTGGACTAAAACTAGGAACCCTTCTCTTCTTCAAAAATATAAAGAACTCAGAAATAAAATAAAAAAAATCATCCATTATGACAAAATAAACTTCTATGCCAATCCTCTCTCTACTCTTAAATCAGACCCAAAGAAACTCTGGAGCTCTATTAAACAGACTCTTCATCCAGGAAACCCTTCCTCTCCTAATCCATGTCCCAATGCAACAGCTGAAGACATAGCCAACCTATTTAACAATCATTTTATAAATTCAATAACCTCCATAATAAATTCTCTCCCCCTCAGAAACAACACTAGCAGCCTCACAAACTCTATACCTCTTCCAAACCCTCCTAACTCCTTCTCTCTAAAAGCAGTATCAACTAACTATGTAAAGTCATTACTCTCTAAACTTAAACCTTGCACCCCATCTATTGACAAGCTACCCTCTTACTTCCTGGAGATTGCCTCTGAACCTCTTGCCTATCCTGTATCCATCTTAATCAACCGATCCATTTCTGAATCCTATGTCCCTACTGTGTGGAAGAATTTCTTTACTCTACCCATTCACAAAGGGGGCAGCTCCTCAGACATATCCAACTTCAGACCGATTGCCATACTTTCTCCGCACTCAAAAATCCTAGAGAAATGCATTCACAAGCAGGTAATGCATTACCTTCACCAGGAAAACCTTCTCACACCCACACAGCATGGTTTCCGTCCCAAGCATAGTACAACTACTGCACTCATATCATTCATCAGCATAGTCTCCCTAGCTCGTGATAACAATAAACTTGTCTCATGCCTATTCTTTGACCATTCTAAAGCCTTTGACACTGTCTCTCACCCACTCCTCCTAGATAAACTCACTAACTTATATTTCTCTCCCCCTACTATCTCCTGGTTCTCCAGCTATCTCTCAACCTGCCAGCAATCAGTTAAATGGCTCTCTGCACTATCTTCCCCTCTCACTGTACAAATGGGAGTCCCCCAAGGGTCCATACTTGGACCACTACTCTTTAATATTTTTACCAACTTGCTCTACTTCTCTTGTCCCCAGTCATCTCTTGCGCAATATGCTGATGACTCAACTGCTATAACCATTGCTGACAACCCAACTGACCTCCACTCAACTACCCAGGCATCCTTCCACACCACTGAGACTTGGCTTAGTGATAACAAACTAATACTTAATCCAAAAAAAACCTAAGCTCCTACTCTTCCTCCCCAAAAACATCACCACACTCAAAAGTACATTTACCATCTTATCCTGCAACAACACTATCATCTCAGCTGAATCTAGTACTAAATTGCTAGGTGTTACAATAGATGATCAGCTTAAGTTTGATCTCCATATTACTAACTTGGTAAAAAAACTCATCAGAAACTTGGACACCTTTTCCCTAGCAAGAAATACTTAACTAACACTGCCCGAATAACTCTCTCCCAGGCTTTATTACCCTCAACATTCCTGTACAGCTGCCACATATTTACAAACCTAAATTCTTCACTTATTTCCAAGCTTGAAACTACCTATAGTAAGATCGCCAGATTTGGAGCTAACCAAACCTACAAGTCACACCACTGCTTAGCAATACAGCAACTAGACTGGCTAGAATTCCCTCAGCTGCTCTAACTATACCAACTACAAATCATCCACTATATCCTCTATCTACCCTCCTACTGCCCCAGCCTCTCCACTATCATATCCAAATATACCCCTGATAGGATGCTACGCAGCTCAAATAAAGAATTATTAGACATCTACAAACCCAAAACCAAAATAGGCTGCCTTCTCTATAACTATAATCCAGCTATATCCTGGAACCAACTCCCCTTGGAAATAAAATCCCTCCAGCATAGCAAAAGTTTCAAATTAGCCACAAGGAAATACCTAAAAACAAAGTGGTCTTGCCACTGTAGCCAACCACCCTGAAACCACCATCCTTTCTCCTATTTCACCACCTCACTTTTAATGTATCTCTAACACTATTCCCCTGCCTCTTCTACCTCTTCCCTCCTCTATCTCCAACCACTCTTAATTCTTAGTCTCAAAACAACCTACCTACCTGTCTAGTCTGTCTCCTATACTCTACCTCCCCTACATCTCCTACTAGCCATTCCTACTTTCCTTTCTTGTTTTCAAACTCCTATACAACTAGATCCTACCCACTTTAAATAAGCATCTGCCTAACTATTAACTCATTTTGGTCTAAGCAGCTAAAATAATATTGCAACTAGTCACATTTTCTTCTGCTAATTGTTTAAAACCTTGTTTGTAACAACTCACATACTTGTCTGCCAATTGTTAATACTCTGTATAATTGAATTGCCTGAGGAGCTTTTTTTTCTCTCTCCAGGTCTCTGCTTGTAAGACCCTATAGCTGATTGTTACTATTATGTTACTAAAATTTAATAAATTGCTTTCTAGTCCAGAGGAGCTTTTCTCCCCGGGTCTCTGCTGAAAATGAGCCAAAAGCTCAGCCAGACTAACCCGGTTAACAAATGTAAAATAAATAAATAAAATAAATTGAATCTATAAACCTACAAAGACTGAGCATGGTTGGCTTCTAGATCATTAACTTGGTAGTACACATTTTCCATCTCATCTTGTGGAAAAGGAGAGGTAAATGTTAGTGTCATGTGTATAACTGTGGTATGCTAGCACTTTCACCATAGTAAGATCTTCTAATGGTAGCATTTTTGTTATTTTCATTTATGCATTGTTTGTCGACTGGGTTAGTCCCACTAGGCTAGTAGCTTCTTTTCAGTGGAGACACAAGGTGGCATATGTACAACTAGGGGGGAATTTGGTCAGGGAATCAGAGAATATCTCCTAGTCTTTTCCATATGGGGTTGTGTTTATGTGTGCACATTTTGCTTCTTGCTTCCGTGTGAAGGCAGCTAGGAGAAGCAGGAAGCTACGTTAAGCAATAATGGAGGTCAGAAAGGAGAATAGCAAGGAGGGTGGTGATTTTGGTGCTGTTATCCAAATAACAGAAATGTTTAAATTGTTGGAAAAGGAGTTGGAGCTGAAGGAGAAGCTGAGTGATGGATTTGGTAGGTTGGAGATGGGGAAAAGGCAGCAGAGCCTTTTCAAAGCAGTCATGATGTACCAGATGTAGTGGATGTAGATTCCAAAGACTTAGTCATGTCTGAAAATACAACAAAAGGCTATGTTGTTACAACCATCCAGCCAGGAGGGTTGTGGGATGACTTATTGTTGGGCATGGTCGATGGAAGTGAACTGGAAGATGTGAGGACATGTTGTGAGGAGAGATGATGGACAGGATACAGAATGAAGAAGTGTAGAAGAGTGAAGACATGAAGGTCAAGAAAAAAAATTGCATGAGGAAACGGTCAGGGAAGGGGTGCGTGGTAAGAAAAAAGAAGAAAAAAATCTGCAAAAAAAATTGTTTAAAGTGCGGATCAAACAGAAGAAAGATACAGAAATGGACAGATACAAGGTATGAGATGAAGTTTTTAAGACACTCTGGGCCAAAACAAATGAGGTAAGAGCATTTATCCATATTAATGAGACTTTTTGTAACTTTATTTTTGGGACTGGCAAGACAATGAAAAGATTTATAGAAGAATACGAAAAAAAAAGAAAAAACTGCACACCATGGATCTTATATGTATTAAACTCTCTTTTAATGTGAGCAACAAAACTGAATAGCCTGAGCCATCTTGAAATGGTTCACTTAAATACTTGTTGACTTTTTTCTTTTCTATCAAAGAAAACAAAAAGTTGGTTAGATTTTTTGAAATCTTTAGTCTAATGTAGGTAAAATTGTAACAGTATGTGGATGTGATATGAAAAATTCCTTCTCCTCTATTTTGTGCTTTGAAGAATACAGAAAGACGTATAGTCTGGTTTAATGTAAATTCAGAAATCACTTTTGACATAAATGAAGGGTTGGTTCCAAGACTCACTATGTGGTTATAGAAGATCAGAAAGGGTTGAATAGCCACAAGGGCCTGCAGTTCAGATAACCATCTAGCAGAGGTCAGAGCAATGAGTAAAGCAGTCCTCCAAATAAAAAAATTCAGAAAACCGGCTGAAGAATCAAAGGCAGACAGACTTGATTTCTTCAATACAAAATTTTTATCCCTGGATGGAGCCACCTGTTTTCAAAAGCTATTTGACTTGGAATAAAGAAAATGAGAATCTCAAGGCAGACGAGCAGAAATGACAGAAAGGTAAACCTTGATGGAAGCCTTAACATCCTCAAGGAAGTTCTGCAGTCTAATCCAGGCATTTCTGCACATAACTATACACATAGCAGTAGCCCAAGACACAGTGTCAGCTGCATTATAAGCATACTTGATGGCGTGCTTAGTGACCCGGGAAGCAGAATTAACCATAACAAATTAGATTTAATTTCTGAATTTGGATGGCTAGAAAGAGACTATTGGAAGTTGGCAAAATGGATAGTAGATATTTAGACATATGTGTCTGGCAGTTAATTGCCTTGATGGCTAAAGTATATGATACATAACCCTTTTTTTCCCCAAACATTTCAACAGTACAACTGTCCTTTGCATTTGAAACAGGACTGGCAGAGGAAAAGACTTTCACTTTTCTGATTCCACACAGGGAAATAATAGCAGGATCTGCAATAGGATTTGTATAAGAATTTGTGTATATCTGGAGTCCTGTATAATCTGTCTGTTTTCTGGGGGAGGGGGTAGTGTCTCAGAAGACAGAAGCTGCATTAAAAGCATTCTCTAGGGCACCAAGAACAGGAGGTATAGCTACTGGATTTGGAGAGTCATATTAAGTTTTTCATGATACCTACTTACCTTCCCATTTAATGAAATTTTTAAATGTGAAGATAGTATCCCAAACAAGATTATTTCATTGAGTAAAAATGAGGAAAGAGTCCCCCAGATTCAAACTCACAATGAGTCGGGGAGACAGCTGATAGGCAAAGTCTAAACCTACCAAATCAAACTCAGACAGAAGTTCCCCTTCAGAGAAAAAGAGAAGAGATCTCTTTCTTTTAACTGGGGCAGTTGCCAAAAGAGAGGGCTGAAGAAATTGTTATGGCTTATATAAGCCCTGTATAAAGTTAAACTAATCATCCTGTAGACCATTTTATATAGAAGTAGGGGGAGACCAATGTTTATTTTTTGTGTGTGTTTTTTACAGATCTCAAGCCTAATGGTTTTCGCAGAAGACTCTATATGTCAGACCTACATAAGTGACCCAGCCAGTTCCTCCCATTTTCTAGTTTCACTCTCAGACAGCATAAAAGATGGTTCTTCCTTCCCGGCAATGTCTGCATGACATATGGTCTGACCAGATGTGTGATGTTTCCAGGTCTTAGTGGCCTCCATAGGGGATGTGCCAGAGGGACCAGGAGAGACAGACTAATGGTCTGAGGACTATAAAGACATATCAGGGGAGTCATCCGTCCTTTCCCCCTTTCCCTCAGAAAACAGGCGGATGTCCAAATTTCTTTGGAAAACCTCATTGAATAGCTTTTTTTTTTTTTTTTTTTTTTTTTGAGGATTAAGGTCCAACTCCATGGTTGTATGCATCAAATGTTTGAGGTGTTTGTTTTCTGGGAAAATTCTCATTGAATTTAGTTTACTCCTTAAAATTCCAAGAGTAAAGGAAAAAATGATTAACAAGGAAAGAACGAATGGCATGGCCTGAAATCATGCTGTTCTCCTAAACAAAATACACAAGAAGTCTTGGTGTACATACAGGGGTTTTATCTACCACATAAACATATGTCCTTTCTGACAGGCATAAGACATTTTTCAATTATTTTTTTTTTTACAGAGAAAAAGGAATGTTCTCCAAATCCTCCAATGGAGATTCTTATCTGCAAAAAACTGTAGCCGAAACTAAATGCCAATACTCATGCTGCTAAGCTGATGAGAAGTCTATATGTGTACATACACCAAAAATGTTCTGACTTTGCTGAGCCCAAACATTCTTCTTATACCAGCACATATTCTCATGCTGAGAGTGGACCCACAGTGTGCAAGGAAGGAGACTGGCCAGATGTCCGATAGCCTTGGCAGGAGGTTCCCATGTAGTTATGGCCAAAGCAACAATGATCTAATGAACATCAGTAGGCCTCTTGTGGTTTCAGATGGACTGAAAATACTTCTGTTATCAGAAATGAAGTATGTGAAGTATAAACCTTTGTGTTATGTAGAGGGACTGCCAGCCTGGTTCAGTATCATCCGATAGGAAGAGGAGGTAACATGGTAAGAAAACATGATTTGTTTTTTACCAGTACAAAATCTACACTCTTACTTACCAGAAATGTTCTTAAAGTATGTACAAAAAATTAAGTAAAGCACATCCTAAGCTGCTGACTATATAGCACTGCAATTTTCCATAAACAGCTGCTATTGTAAGAAGTATCTGAGAAGCACCGTGTTAGTGATGATGGAGTTTGACACACAAATAGAATCAAGTCATAATAGCGCACTGTATCTAGTGTGCAATAAGACAATTTAACTGTTACTGATAAGAGTACTGTGAGGCAGGAAATCAGATTACAATCAGCAATTCTACATTCAGGTGAGACACTGTCAGGGCAAGGTGATGAATGGTGCAAAGTACCCCCATGTCTCAGCTTGTGAAAATTTGGTGATAGTGAGTAGTTGTTGTGTTGTGTCTTTCAGCTTTTCCCGGTTAGGGGTCGCCACAGCAGAACTCCGGTCCGCTAAAGATTGGCAGTAGATTTTTACGTACCGAGTTGCCGGCTCTGACGCACAACCTTCAACGAAGGTATGCCCATTGATGCATGTCTCCACACAGAAGACGCTCTAGCTGAGAATCGAACAGAACGTCTTACTGTGAGGTGACAACGCTACTGCAGCACCACCACCGCAGTTAGTGAGTAGTGTAATATCTCAACACCCAGCAATTAACTGCACAAATTGTAGTCTTTTACAGAAAACCTAATATGACTCAGTGTAACTGCCAAGAGAAGATTGTTTACTCTTCAGTCACTGCAAAACAAATAAACTTCAGCCAGTTAAGAATCAACACTGTGGAGTAATGTGTGCTAAAACAGATCAAGACCCTTCAAAATGCTAAGCTAATGCCAGTTACACATTTTGCTGATAATGAATACTTTTCTGGGCCCTTGTCATCAAACAAAACCATCGAAATCCAAATATGTTTGTAGACAAAACACTATCAAAAATATTGGCAACACTCCACCAGAATAAACAGTACACCATAAAATTAATACAAAAACTATGCAGCACTCTACCAGAATAAATAGGGCACCATAAAGTGAATATACAAACTTAAGACAGCAGGTAACACAACAATAAAATAGCTTTTGAAAGCAAGTAACACCTCTCTAGATATACATGTAGAAAGGAAAACCAACAAGAATATACCTTCATTAAATTGTCAGATGCATAACGATAAATATGTTTAAATTCAGTTACTGTCTCTTGAGTACTTTCATGAATAATATTGACATTAATGAAATCACCAAAAAAATACAAAACTTCATACCAAAGAAACAACAATCAACAAGTAAAAGAGGGCAAAAAGACCTTACTAAAATACTCTTCTGGTTAAAAAAATGACCAGTTTCAGAATTCTGCAGTAGTAATTAGTCGAAAATGTTTTTAAATGAAGGGCTATCTGCACTTTACAACTACAGCTGGTGCATTAATAAAGTTTAATTTAACTGTATTTCTCGAAAGCGAGTAAAATTTTCACATCCTCATTTGTTTGGGTGTAAATAGTCTCCTTGCAGTATTGTTTGAAAGCCAGTTGTTGTACAGTGAAATAATGAACAGAAGTATGTATGTCTAGGTCTTGCAGTTAAAGCTAAATGCAGAACATACTCCTATGCACAGCAACAAGATGACCACGTCCAGTAACCAAAGCAACCAAAGTGACTAAAAAGCAACAGCATGGAGCATACCTACAGAAACAATAAAATGCTATGCAGCAAAAATTAACATTTTAGAAGTTATCTTCATGTGAAAGTGACCACAACTTACTAGTGCAAAAAAGCAATAATTTATCAGCATAAATAAGTAGACCCGATATCAACCTCAATTTTTAAAATATACAGAATTAATGCAGTACTAAAAACAGAACAGTCATATTATAAACATACAAGAGACATAATAAAATCTCAGATACAATATGCCAGGAACACTGCGGTTTCAAGACTGAAAACATAGCCCTATCTCAGATATAATATGTTAGGAACAAACTGTGGCTACAAGACTGCAAAAGCAGCCTTAACTTAGAGCAAACCCACCTATATGAAGAAAGCAAGCATAAAGCAATGAAATGAATGTCAGACAACCTTAGCCTTTAAAATGAGATTTCAGGACTGTAACCAGCAAGTGAGCACTTGCTAGGCTCAGTTGTTTTTCTTTCGGCTTTTCTCGGTTAGGGGTCGCCACAGTGGAACTCTGGTCCGCTAATGATTGGCAGTAGGTTTTTACGGTGCCGAGGTGCCAGCCTGACGCCCAACCTTCAACGAAGGCATGCCCATTCACGCATGCCTTTCGAATGCCACTCGACCATGGGGAGGACATGCAGACTCCACACAGAAGGCACTCCAGCCAAGAATCGAACGGGAGAACCTCTTGCTGTGAGGCGACAATGATACCACTGCACGACCGTGGCTATCACTACTATAGCATGTCCCTACACTCAGCAACATAGCACATTATAGTTTAGGCACAATTCTGTTTGTAACCCTAAACCTGAATGCCTTTACTGTGACAGTTACATACGTTCATAGGTATATATTAGGTTAATGACCACTAGGGCCTTTATAAGCCTATTATTCTGCCATAGCTTTAACATGTCAATGAACTACAGATGAAACCACAGCATGAAATGTGGCCCCAAGAAATGGAGTACCAGAACTCATGATGCAAGAGTAAAACTAATACATATACCCATATGAAGATACAAGCAATTACAAAGGCCGACTGTAATATCCAATTGCAGGCTAAGTTGAAGTTGCTTAATGGCAAAGTCTCTTTAAGACCGTCCTTAAGCAATGAGGAGTACGCAGGTGATATACTGTTACTATCTGTGAAGAAATGCTACATTTTTATTTTATTTAACATTTGTTAACCGGGAAAGTCCGACTTGGAACTAAACCAATTTTCAGCGGATGCCCGGGGAGAAAGGCTCCACATGCCTGTCTTTGTAACGTGGGAGGAAACCGGAGCACCCAGAGGAAACCCCCACGAACACAGGGAGGACATGCAGACTCCACACATAAGGCACCCCAGCCGAGAATAGAACACGAGAACCTCTTGCTGTGAGGCGACAACACTACTGCTGCACCACTGCGCTGTCCTTGTACATGTGATCTTTTACTGAACATTGAGTGGATTGTTTGTATATTTGTATGGGTATATGTATTAGTTTTACTATTTGCACTTTAAATGATCTGATGAAGCAAATTTTAGTCTGTGAAAGCGCTAACTTTTTAGTCTGAATTTTTATGAAAAGATTTCCTTTGCGCCTTGTACAGTGACTACCTTTTTTGTTATACTATTTTGCAAGTGTTCTCATTATGAAGAATTTGTTTTCTTACCTTTTGATACATTAAACTTTCTTTTTTCAACTACATTAGAATGTTTAATGATGTGTAATGAAATATATATGAGTTTGTAGTATATTTCTTTTGCTTATCCTTTTTAAAATAGTTGTATTAAACTGAAATAACTACAGTTAGTACATCCATCCAACCCCTTCTTTGCCCATCTAAAACATCCCAGTTAGTAAAGTATAATAACCATGATAAATAAATGAATACAGTGTGCCGGCATATGTATTTATTTTTATTGTATTTATTTATTTATGTTATCTTGCTATTGTTTATCAGGATTATTTGACTTTGTTCAGTCAGAAAACCCTTTTCAGCAGAGTACCAGGGAGAAAACCTCCAAAATATTACAAACATTTTTAAAAAGACATTCAGTAGTTGCATGAAAAGACACTGTGTCAGATTCCAAAAGAGTTATTCCTAGTGTAAGTCTGCTCCAAGTCTGAAAGACCTGCTCTTGGTGTAGGTGACTTACTTCACTGAAAGGCCTATCTATAAACAAGCTTACATTGGGGACCGTATTCCAAAAGTCCTACTCTCAGTGTATGTGGTCACCTACACTGAGAGCAAATATTTTGGAACTGGTCCTAATGAGTAATATTCATTAAAAATTACATATATATTTAATAATTAGATTACATTTGTATGAAGGAAAGACAACTATTAAAGTATAATAGGTACTTATGCATTTAGTAGATACTGTACATTGATCATTTGAAGAAGTGTATTAGTGGGTTTATTAAACAAATAATTGATCCTGTGACTAATGCTTAGAAATTCAAGTAAATGGAGTTGAGGGAAGGAACTACATGGAGCAGAAAATCTTAGTACTGTAGTTAAGAGTTGGGGTATAAACCAGATTCAAAGATAATTGTGTGCATCTCTCTCTCTTTCTCTCTCTCTCTCTATATATATATATATGTATGTATGTATATACATGCATATACATATATATGTGATGTCCCCTCACTGGGCCAGTAATCAAGGAGCCTGAATCCTTACCATTGACACTGGAAAGGGACAATCACTTAGAACAAAAATGGATACACATATTTCCAGAAGCAGCTCTTTGCATCAAGCACAATTTCCCTTCAGAGCACACAGGTAACACACTCAGTCCGGAGTCTGGGTTTCTCTCTGTCTCCCTCCAGGTCCTAATAAGACTCCTCATTGGTAAAGCTATAGTCACCGTAACAGATACAAGCATGCAAAATCGGAATGTAATGCTACTCAATGCTAGACGTCTAAACCTTAAAATGCACTCTCTCGAGGCACTTTTAAAAATGGAGAACATCGATATCTGTGCAGTAACTGAGACTTGGTTCAAGGCTCCAGAGAGCGCCCCTGCAATACCAGGCTTCAACTCTTACCACACTTTTCAGCCACAAAACCAAGACCGAAACACTAAAGGTGGAGGAGTGTCCATATTCACCATGGATATTCACACCTCCAGGCTAGTTGCTCAACACAATGCATTTGAAATTCTTCAGGTGCAACTAACACAAGGTAAGACTGCAATCCAAACTGTAGCTTGCTACAGATCCCCCACCATGCCCCAAGATTCTCACTACACCTTTCTAAACATACTGTAAAATATTAAGATACAACCAAACACCCTAATACTGGGTGATTTCAACTACTCTGCCATTAACTGAGAAAACTACTCGGGTACCAACTACTTTTCCCAACGGTTCTTGGAATTCATAAATTCCAACGCCCTGGATCAACTAATCCATTGTCCCACCAGGGGCTCCAGTATCCTAGACCTGGTCATTACCAACATAGGAGATAGATGCTCCACACCAGTGGTCACCCCCTCACTGGTCAGGTCTGACCATAAGCAAATCACCTTTGACATCCACATCCCACCCCCACCCCCCAGTAAGGAAACCTCCTTAAAAAACTTCTCCAAAGCCAACTTCATGCTACTGAAGTCAGAAGTGACAAACTTCATGACACCCATGCAGACGGGATTTGAAAGTTCGACTGCAGAATCTTACACTAAGACACTGTACAAGCTCATCCACTCATGCATGAATCATGCCATCCCAAATAGAACCAAGATGCTCTCCTCCAAAAAAAGGAAGAAAATCTGGTGGTCCCCTGTTATAAACAAACTATACAACAGAAGGAAGAAACTGTTGCAGAAAAGAGGAAAATCCCAGGATGCAATAAATTCCCTCACCAGCCTCAGTAAGAAGCTGAGATCCCTCATAAAATCCTCAAACGATAGTTACGAAAATAAAATTGCCAAAGATACCAAAGACAACCACAAGGCATTCTATAGTTATGTCAACAATCTAAATGGCAATGCTCAGATCTGCTCTGAGCTTCAACAGAATGTCATTACATACATACATACATACATACATTAGTACTAGGCTAACTGCCCTTGCGAGCCATTTTAAGCCTAGCCAATTATCCCTTGTGAGACTCAAACCCTGTACCTTGTGTTTGTAAGGCAAACACCTTAACCATTAGGCCACCCTCCCAGCAAATAAATTCCCACTGTCAGTCTCGAACCCAGGACCTTGGTAACATTAGTCTGTATGACCTACCACTAAGCCATGCCTGCTTTATATATACTGCTTAAATATACTGATCCCAAGGATATTGCTAATATCCTGGCAGATCGATTTAGTGCCAACTTCACCCCCCTCTCACCCTCTAAAGGACCCATCTCAATACCAAAAGATTGCCAAATTCCAGTAATTATGGCCACACAGGTAGAAACCACACTCTCCAAAGCTAAGAATACAGCATCCATGGGACCAGATGACATCCCAGGCTGTGTACTACATGAATTACAAAATGAACTGGCACCTCACCTAAGTGTCATGTTTAATCATAGCCTCACCTCAGGCTTCGTGCCCACTGAGTAGCACAAAGCTACAGTCATCCCACTCCACAAGGGGGGATCCACCTTGGATCCCGGGAACTACCGTCCCATCAGTCTGACAAGCCTGATCTGCAAGGGCATGGAATGCATTATCATGGAAATTATAAACAAAGACATTGGCAACCTTCAAACACTGGACCCCACCCAGTTTGGGTTTGTGAAGGGCCGATCTTGTCTCCTGAACCTGATTGACTTCTTCGAATCAGTCTCCAGAGCTATGGATGAGGGTAAGGCAGTCCACACAGCCTATATGGACCTCGCCAAGGCCTTCAACACCATCCCCCACTCTGGAATCATAGATAAACTTACTAAACTGGGCATAAATCCCTACGTCACTCGATGGGTTGCCAACTGACTTACCGACAGAACCCAGACTGTAAAAGTACCCAACTCCAAATCCAGTTCCAGACAAGTGACAAGTGGAGTACCTCAGGGTTCAGTCCTGGGACCACTCTTGTTTGGCATCTACTTCTCTGAAGTACAGGCCAACACTAAGGGACTCTGGCTAACAAAGTTCGCAGATGACTGCAAACTGGGAGCCATTATTGAATCCCCAAAGTATGTGGATATTCTACAAAAGGGCCTTACAGAAACAGATGCCTGGTGCCAGAGCCATGGGCTCAAGCTTAATGCTAAGAAATGTATAGTTATCCCCTTTGGAAAAAAACATGTACCCATGAATTACCACATAGGTGGCAGTACACTAAACATTGAAAGTGTGATGAGAGACTTAGGGACACAGGTGGACAGTGGTCTCACTTTCCATAACCACATCACCACAACAGTCAGGAAATCCTTCTATGTGGCACACCTCATCACTAAGGGCTTTTCATCCAGAAAAAAGGAGGTCATTGTCCCACTGTACTCATCCCTCATTAGACCCATTATAGAGTATAATGCCCCATTTGGTGTGTACCTCACAAGACATCTGCAACAGCTGGAAAAGCCACAGAAATACCTCACTAAAAGAATCACAGGCCTAAAGCAGATGCCATATGCTGACAATCTAAAAAAACTCCAGCTATACTCTGTGGCATATCGTCTACTCAGAGGTGATCTCTGCTTAACATACAAGGCCATGTCAAACCCTGAGCTGTTGGACATGCTCAACTTAAAGAAATCCCAATCCCTCAGAGCCACACGCTCCAGGGATCTAAACCTTGTGATCACAATGAACAAAACATGCTGGAGGGATAGGTTCCTGACTCAGAGACTCCCCATACTCTGGAATAGACTGCCCATACATGTCAAGCAGAGCACCTCCTTGGCTCTCTTCAAAAGGAACCTTGATGATTGGATGGGAGCTAGGAAATTCACCTCGGGGATTATGTCAGTCACCCTGCTAGACAGGGGTCCAGAGAAATAAATATTGTGGGAAGAAATATCCAGGGGAATTGTTATGGCTAGGCTTGTATAGGCCCTAGGGCCGATAGCCTGGTACCAACCTATGAACCTATGAACCTACGAGTCCTCAGCTGAGTGTCCAAGCCAAGCCCTCCACCACTCTCTGTGAAACCAGTGCTATGTGTCCCTGTTCCAAGCAGCTGACACACACACACAGTCTTGGAGATTTGATTTGTGTGCGCATGCACACACACACACACACACACACACACACACACACACACACACACACACACACACACACACACACACTTGGTAAAGACTGGCACAGATTTACTAGCTATGCCCCCTTCTGCCCAGTCTATAAGGTAATTACACTGCCACCAGACACTCCAAAGTGAGCTACTCTAAGGCTGTTACAAGGGTACTCAATTATACTGACTGAAATTAATATTAATACAAATTATAGTGTTTGGCCAATGTAGTAAGGCTATCAGGAGTGGTCACAGAGTTACCAAATAGATATAGGTAGTCTCAAAGGTTCGCATATTCTGTAAAGGACCAGCCACAATGAAACGTTTAAATATACTTAATAATAAATAATAAAAAACATGAAAATATGGAACATCTATTTACAATAAACACCAGAGTTTCAGTCACATATTACAGTAACACAGCTGAATACATTCACACAGACAGAGAAAAACAGTACTTAACTAATCTCACTATATTTTCCTGACTGATCTAAATAATTACTATTCCCAGGTCACTTACTAGAGTAAGGCAAGATGAAGTGGGTCTTTGTCAGGTTGCAAAAAGAGACTGCTCTGAGACTTCAGTCTCATCTAGTATTACAACTTCATTTTTGCCCTGGATTAAAGAATGGCGTCCCATACAGCTGGTCATCTGACTTCTGGTTCCCATACTACCCTCCTTCCTAGCAAATGACTCAGAGTCTTGCACATATGTGTCAATAATGCACACACACATAGAGCTTTGCTAAAATCTGTTGCAGCATTTGGAAGACATAAAACAATAAAACACTTCCACTCTTCTTACAGAAGCTAATAAACCATTCTGTGGCATAGACAGTTCATCTCTGGCTGAAATCACAGCTATAAGCTACATTTTAATTTCATACCATTTTTAAAGTTAGCTGGAAATTAGGTTAACCTCTTCTCTTCCAGTATTATCTGCTATTAATTTCAGTAATTACAATATAGTGACATACACTATTGGTACATTTTTAACATAAGCAGCTTTACAAATACATTTTTCAACACAAGTATCTGTATAAATCAGTTTGATATACAAATAACATACACTTCCTTTACAAAACTCCAGCTAGCTATAGTGGCATAGGTTCATAGGTGTGTACTAGACTAATGGCCCTGGAGCCTTTACAAATCTAGCCCATAAGATTACTCTGACACTGTGCCACCCGATCTTAGTTCCCAGTGCCTCAGTCGAGTAGAGCCACTGGAGTGATCTCCAGGGTGAATTTTCTATTTCCCATCCACACATCAAGATTTTTCTTGAAGAGAGCCAGTGAGGTGCTCTGTTTGACATCTATGGGAAGTCTATTCCATAGCATGAACAGTCTATCGGTTATGAACCTGTCCCTCCAGCATGTTCTGTTGATTGTGGTAATGAGGTAGAGGTCTCTGGAGCATGTGGTGCGGAGGGATTGGCATTTTTTTAGATGTAGAATTTCTAACAGAGCTGAGTCAGACATGGCTTTGTAAGTCAAGCAGAGATCGCCTCTAAGTAGGCGATATGAGACAGAGAATAGTTGGAGTTTTTTGAGTATGTCCATATAGGACAAGTGTTTAAGGCCTAGGATCCTCTTTGTGAGGTACTTTTGCAGCCTCTCCAGTTGTTGCAGGTGTCTAGTGAGTACATGCCAAATGGGGCATTGTACTCAATGATTGGCCTAATGAGGGAAGAGTAGAGGGAGACAATGACCTCTTTCTTCCTGGATGCAAAACCCTTAGTAATGAGATGTGCCATAGAAGGACTTTCTGACCACAGTGGCAATGTGGTGGTCAAAAGAGAGGCTGCTGTCAACCTGTGTTCCCAGATCTCTTATAATGCCTTCTGTGTTCAGTGGACTGCTATCAATGTGGTAATTCATGGGAACTGGGTTTTTCCCAAAGGGGATGATGACACATTTTTTGGTACTGAGCTTAAGCCCATGGTTCTGACACCAGTCATTGGTCTCAGTGAAGCCTTTCTGTAGAATGTCAGCATCACTTCTCCAACTTGCAATCATCTGCGAACTTTGTCAGCCAGAGTCCCTTCATGTTGGCCTGGACTTCAGAGAAGTAGATACCAAACAGGACAGGACCCAGGACCAAACCCTGTGGGACTACACTCATGACAGATCGGCAGTCTGACTTGAAGTCAGCTACTTTCACACTGTGGGTTTTATCTGTGAGCTAATTTGCAACCCACCTAGTGATACACGGGTTGATGCCTAGCTTAGTGTGTTTTTCTATGATTTCTGATTGGGGAATGGTATCAAAGGTATTGGCCAAATCAAGGTAGGCTGTATGAACCACCTTGTCTTAAATCCACAGCTCTGCTGACTGACTCAAAGAAGTTGACCAGGTTGAGCAAGCATGATCTACCCTTCACAAAACCAAACTGTGTGGGATCCAGAGTTTGGATTTTCCCTATATCCTTGTTTATTAGGTCCATGATGATGTGTTCCATAGCTTTGCATATCAGACTCGTCAGGCTAATGGGGCAATAATTTCAATAGTCTGTAATCGCTTCTCCTTTGTGGACAGTGATGACTGCAGCAGTGCGCCATTCGGTGGGAACAAAGCCTGAGGTGAGGCTGTGATTGAACAGGGCACACAGGTGAAGTGCCAGTTCACTCTGTAGTTCATGTAGAATACAGCCAGGGATATTGTCAGGTCCCATTGAAGCTGTATCTTGTACAGTGTTGTTTTAACCTATGCAGCAGTAATACTGGGTGTCTGGCAATCTACTGGTATTGTGATTGGTTCTTTGGGGGGAGGAGTAAAGTTGGCACTGAATCTGCTGGCCAGTATATTGGCACTATCTGTTGGCTCTGTATGGGAGGAACCTTTGTGCAGTAGCTCAGAGCAAATCTGGGTATTGCTGTGGAGATTCTTTACATAACTATAGAAGGCTATGTGGTTGTCTTTACTATCTGCTGCAATTCTATTTTCATAGCTAGCTTTAGAGGATTTGATGAGGGATCTCAACTTTTTGTTGAGGCTGATAAGGGAGTTTTTCCAGTCTTGGGACTTCACCTTATTCCGCATCAGTTTTCTCCTTTCTGTTGTAGAGTTTGTTTATGGCAGGGGACCACCAGATAGGCTTCCATTTTTTGGAGGAGAGTGTCTTGGTTCTATTGGGTATGGCGAGATCCATGCATTTGTGTAAGTATTCGCAAAGTGCATTAGTGTACGATTCGGCAGTCATGCAACTATTCTCCATTTGCATGGGTGCTGTAAAGTTAGCCACCTCTGTTTTTAGGAGCCCAAAGTTAGCTTTGGAGAAGTTTTTCATGGTGGTTACCTTTGCGGGAGGAGGGGGAGTGATGTGTATTTCCAAGGTGATTAATTTGTGGTCAGATCTAACCAGGGAGGAGTTGACTATTGGTGTAGAGCAATGGTCACCCATGTTAGTAATGACCAGGTCAAGGATGTTGCTACCTCTAGTGGGGGTAAGAATGAGCTGGTTCAGGGCATTAGAATTAATGAATTCCAGGAAACGTTGGGCAAGTGCATTGGTACATGAGTAGTTTTCCCAGTTAATGGGGGGGGGTAGTTGAAGTTGCCCAGTATGAGAGTGTTAAGTTGGACCCTAATATTCTCCAGGGTGCTTAGGAATGTGGAGTGTGAGTCTTGGGGCATGGTTGAGGACCTATAGCAGGCTATTACCTGAATTGCTGTCTTACCCAATGTTAGCTGCACCTGAAGTATCTCTGATGCATTATGTTGGGGTACCAGTCTGGAGGTGTGCACATCCTTTATGAATATGGAAACACCACCGTCTTTGGAGCTTTGGTCCAAGTTCTGGGGCTGAAAGGTATTCAATTAGTTAGTCTGTTAGTGCAGGGGTGCTTTCTACTGCTGTGTTACAGCACAAATGTTGATGTTCTCCATTTTAAGGAGCTTTGAGTGAGTGCATTTTGAGATTTAGATTTCTAGCATTGAGCAGCATAAACCTCAGATTGCATTTGCTTGTAGCTGTTACGGTGGCAATTTGGTCTTTGGAACACTGCCTAAAAAAGGCACTATAGGGGTGGCAAGAGACCTGGCCAGTATCCGGAAGCCCAGGGGTGACAGATGCAGGCCATCTCTGGCAAAGCATCAAGGTCTGTCAGTCATGTCATCTCAGGCAGACAGATACTGGATCCCCTTAGAATGACACCAGAAACTTAGCCAATTGTTGAAATCAATCATTTTCTGCTTGTACTGTGGTATCATTCTGGGTGAAGGTAGAATGCTGCTCAGGGCTAGCATCATACCTGCCTGGGCTACATAATCCGAGAGCTCCTCCATGTCTCTTTTCATGTAGTCCAGGGAGGTATGTCTCAGGTCATTCACATCCACATGTACAATGACTGAGTCATATTTGTACCTGTTGTTGAAGGATCTGAGTGCGTGCATTATGTGGCATACGTTATACTTCCACTGCCCTACTTCTCCTGCACAGCTGGCAATATCTCACATCATCACTATATATATATGTCTGTGTGTGTGTGTGTGTGTGTGTGTGTGTGTGTGTGTGTGTGTGTGTGTGTGTGTGTGTCATAAGGTTTATATTAGAAGTAAAAGGGTGGGGGGTTGAACAGCATCACAAAACTATATATATGGCTGGGAGACCTTCGTAAAACTATTTAGATATTGATGAAAACTGGTTGTGAGGCATTCCTTAAGGTAGAGAAATGGTTTAATAATATGGCAAGATGGAGATAACCGTGGCAATTATCCTGAATATATAAAGGAGGAGATCAACTTATTTGATAAGTGAAGTTTTTAGTTGTGTTTCAAATGAGTTTGCATTCTGAATGGATTTCTGAGGTAGTGGGATGTGCTTCAATAGTTTAGCTATGCTGTTTGAATATAAAGAGTTACCTGCAGCATTAAATGATTTGGTTAGAGTGATTAATGATTTTTCTGTAGAGAGTAAAATACCTGGCCAAAATTAAATGGATGGCTTTATATGTTTCACCTTACTCAGAATTAGCATTTTAGAAATACCTTACTTCCAATGCAGAATAAGCTCTATTCCTTTAAAACTAGAAAGCTAAAATCATGTAAAGTAGAAAGGATTACCCCTAACTTGCACAACTTATAAAGAGCAAGGAGTTTGTCTGGAGGGAGTAGAAACAGGACCCACACAACACTGATAAACATAATGAATAAAAATCTCATAAAAAATTCAGATAGAATTAGAAGGAACTATTAATGCCAGCAAGGCCAATGCAGACTATTTTATACACATGCAACCACCACACCACATCCTGATACCTTTATTCATGTCAGCCCACCTACTCCTACAGAGCCAAAACACTCCTAACTAGCCAGCCCTTATTTGTTTTTTTTTTATAGCTTTTAACAAAAGCAAGATAATGACCATTTAAATACACTATTCAACCACTACAGTAACAACCACTATATTATTCATCCGCTCATATTAAAGTTGGTTCAGCATGTCTCTCATCCCCTTTACACACATTTATGACCTATCTCTGACAACAAAGCACATCCTACCTCACTTTTTAAGCATGCCATTGTAACATCACTTCCTAAAACAGGTGACTATCTGCCTATTGCAAACCTGAGAGCTAAAATCCTTGAGAAAATTCTGTGCGAATACATGTTAGAATACCTGACAAAGTACAACACGTGCTCTGATAGACTTCATTGTAGACCCATATACAGCAGCACTACAGCTTCACTTAACAATGACATTTACAATAATTGTGAGAAAGTCTACTCACTAGAGCTATTTTCATCATCATCAGCAGCACCCCCCTTTTTCCCATTTTTCTACATGGGGTCGGGGTATCGTGTTAACTGTCGCCAACTCTCTCACTAGAGCTATTTTCATTAATTTGAAAAGAGCATTTAAATATGTAAAAAACAGCTTATTAAAGAAGCAACTAAGGCAATATAGATTTTCTTATGATGATTGTGATTAGTTCAAAAGGTATCTGAGAGGTTAGGGGTTGGCGTGATAGTTAAAGTGTTTAACTCACAGACAAAAATTATACGGTTTGAGTCTCACCTTTGAAAGATAGATAAGGTAGGCTTAAAATTGCCAGCAAGGGCAGCTATCGTAGTGCTTACCTATGAACCTACAGGTAAGAAAGCATACTGAATTGTTCCAAATGTTGGAAATCTAAATCTTATTCCTACTAATATGGGCATTTTTTAAGGTTATGATGCTCTTATTCTCTTTATTCATTAACAATCTCCTAGAGGACCTCTTTAACATCAACTGTGTTTCGCATGCAGATGACATATTTCTCTCTAGGGCAGTATCAATATTCCAGCAGATCACCCCTTTATTTCAACATGACTTAAAGCTCTGAAAATGGCTTCATGCCAACAGATGTTCGTGGTTTGCTAGAAAGTTATGATCTTTGAATACAGCAAATCAGTTTCCAATGTAAAAAAACAAAAGTACTTTGGTCTCATTTTAAATTAAACACCGTCTTTCTTACCACATGTTGAACAGCAGTCTCAAAATGATCTTAATCAAACTTAAAACTGCATATAGAATGCTCCATCTACTAATTAAAGCCACTAGACAGACCATTCCCACTGGGATGTTATTATCTAGGCTAGAATACTCATAGGTTCATAGGATGATACTAGGCTATTGGCCTGGAGGGACACAGTTGGGATCCCAGGGGTGTATTTTCTATTTCCCATCCAGTTGTCCAGGTTCCTGTTAAAGAGGGCTAGAGAGGTACTCTGCTTGACATGGACAGGGATTCCATTCCACAGATGGGGGACTCTTTGGGACACACATCTATCCTGTCAACAAGTTCTATTATCTAATATGCATTCCAAAGACATGCATCTGGAGCATTTCTCCCCGGGCCTCCGCTGAAAACAGGCTCTGTGGAACCTAGTCGGACTTTCCCGGTCAACAAATGATAAATAAATAAATAAATAAAAAATAAAATAAACTATTAATGTCACAGACCAGGTTAAAGCCTTGCATGCAGGTTGCTCAAGTGGAGTTTGTCTTACGGATATGCAGAAACTCCATCAAGGCTGGGCCTGAGATGGCCTTGCATGTCAGACCCAGGTCATCTCTGAGGAGTCTGTATGAGACTGACTAGAGAGACAGGGATTTTAGCCTATCTGTATGAGACAGGTATTTGAGACCTTGGAATTTCCTTGACAGGAACCTCTGTTGTCTCTCCAACTGCTGCATGTGCTTGGCAAGGTACATGCCGAAGGGGGGCATTGTACTGGATAATGGGTCTGATAAGGGAGGAGTACAGGGATGTTATGACCATCTAGTAACTAAGACACCAGCCAGACCATTGCCACTGGGATGTTACTACCTAAGCTAGACTATTCCTTACTCCTCATAGCACTTCAACCTCTCAAGAACCAAGATATACCTGTGTACCTCCAGACCAATAGCCTAGTATCATCTGCTCTCTCGGAGCCTTATTCTAAGTCTCTCTGCTTTTACTCTGATAGTAAATCTATCACAGGAATCCTAAACTTAAGAATATCTTCCAAAATTTAATATTATATTATAGAGAACGAATGTATCCTATCTGTTAGTTAATATGTATATCAAAGTCTCTTCTATGGAAATTGTATGTCAAAAGTCTGTCCTTAAAACTATGTTTTGTAAAAAAATTGTTCTCTTGGAGCTTTCCTCCCTGGGCCTCCACTGAAAATGGACTTGTAATCCAGTTGGACTCTCCCAGTCAACAAATGTAAAATAAATAAATAAATAAAATACCCAAAGAGAAAAAAAAATTGAGATTCGGCCACTTAAACCCTCAGTATGATCATTACTGTCAAAAGTCAAACTTACTTTCACTGGGAAGAGCAAATTTTGTGCTTGACTAACTAATTTATAAGCTAATAAAGGAAAGTCATTCTCATTCTCGGAAGACTGTTTTCCACTTAGAAATTATATCTATGAATTGACAAGCACAGATGACAGCCTGCTAGTCAAATTCACTTAAACTTTAGCTATGGCAGAAAAAAAATCATAAAACTTGAAACTCACTTTCTGAAAAGCAATTCTTCAAGAAACTAGGGCTTCTGTAAATCATTTAAAAACCGGATAACATCAGCCGAACATAGTAAATTCACTGATAACTGCAGGTATGTTTCACAGTCATTCCATGGCTAACACTACTGCTATGTTTTATTCTGCAGGTAATGTTCTACTTCTGTAGGCAATGTACTTGTATTATTCTGTTCATGGAAAGAGATTCTTCTACTTATATAGATGATGTATATTTATTAGCTAATCATTCTGGTTATGGCAATAAATGTTTTCTTTCTCTTAAATGAAATTTGTTCTCTCTACTACTCATCTTCCAATGACTCTTGTCTAATCTATGGCTTTCCTCATGTCACGCCACACTTTCCTTCACACATAATCTCCTTGTTTCTCTACCTCACACTTCATTATTCCTTTGCTCTCGTAAAAGTCTACTATCATGCTACCTGTCCATTTCTTACCAAAGAACTCTCCCATTTGTTTGCTTTATTATCCTTACAGTACACCATTAATTCTTTTTATAGTGCATTATCTGCAATGAATCTGTAGTACTTCTTTTACTAAACACAACAAAAAACAAGTGAGCAAAGTGGAGATAAGATGGAAAACACTGCTCCTAAAAACAATAATTAACCAAAGTAAAAACACCAACAAAAACTTCCAGGTAACAGGCCTCAAAATAGTCAGCACCACAAGCCAAATGGTGGTACAAAATTGACATGGCTTTAATAATATACAAAAACAACATCAACCAGTTAAGTACTTTCTTTCTGATAATGTAGAACTTGCTCAAAACTGGTACCAAACAGAAACAATCTTATTAAATACAATCTCACAATCACATGACAAACCTTGAAATCATCCTTAAAGGGTAACAACCTAAAACCCAAACAGAAAAATACTTACTATTTCGTAAATAAAAATAAGTGAAACATCATGAAACTTTATAAAATCTTCATCCTCAGACTGAGAACACTGGAAACAGACACACTGTCATTTAAGTCCAGTTCCTTCATAGTGTTAGCCCTCAGCTGACATAACATTTCCCTATAAACCAACCTATTTTTCCAGTCAACCCTCTTGGTTCTTCATCACTGTTTTCCAGAATCAAAAATTGAAAGAAATAAACACAAACATGAAGGAGCTTCTAGAGCCAAGAAACTAAGAACCAAAATAAAATGCACCAATGCCAGAAGCCACACAACCTGACTTTCAGGAATCCTATAAGGTAGGGAAATATGTAAAGAACTTTATTAAAGTTAAGCGCTTTCACCCCCCCACCAAAAAAAGGCAGGACTTCATCAGAACTGATTTTAGAAGATGTCACAGCTGCCCACTAAGATAAAAAATAAATAAAAATTCAAGTGTGTATAATACAAATATCCTAAGTTAATTATAAAAGTGACATTATGACAGAACCATATGTTTTTATTTTTGTTAACATTCCATCATTCCAAGGAATTTAGCAATTAAAAACTGGTACATACTTACAGAAAACACAAATAATACATCTGACGTTCATAATTTGGCATATCTTTAACACACTGTTAATAGATAAGGTGTCATTTAACCCAGAAAACTGTCCTGCATTAAGCCACAGCTGCCAAATCAGCCTCTACCTTGTATACCATAAAGCCCTTCCTTTACCACTTTCTTACACAAAGTACAAATCAGCAATCCCCAGCAAGGGGTTGGGGGTTGGTATAATGATTAAAGTGTTTACCTCTTAGTCACAAGATACAGGATATCATTCTCTCCTTTGAAATAGAAATTGGTTAAACTTAAAATGGCTGGCAGCCTATAACTGGAAAATACTCAGTACAATTTTATTGTCAACACTATCCAGCATAATAGGTCACCAGGTTTGCAAATCATCTCTATCATTTTTTTTCCATAATAATTTTACAAAACCTAAACATATATCCTCATTCTGTATATTTTTATTAAACTATTCTTTAAGAACAATCAGAAATGGTTTATTTCTTCCTCCCTCATACATTTGTAACAGTAATAATTAATACTATCAAACCCAGGAACTGTTTTTATACGTACCTTACTAACCGTTCACATCCTCTAATATCTTTCTGTAATGTGTTATTTGTAATCTCTGAAGTACATGTCAGTTATCATTTTAAAATTTTTACAAATTTGCCTTCCTTATAGACCTTTGTAAGATATGTTTCTAACACTTTCACAGTCTCTTACCCCCAAAAAGCAGGGTCTTTATTAAATTCATATGTACATATCTTATTTACAGAAAATTAAAACGGATTTCACTTCTTGGAACATCTGTCTCAAATCCTGTTTATTGTCATAATAATGCCTACCCATATGTTGCATTGCATGAAAACCAAGCACAAGAAAGAACTTATTTGTCTATTTCTTCCATACAATTTAAATTATCATAACCATAATATCTATAAACTATCATAATTGCTTTCTGTTTTATATTTGTTTCTTTCCATAATCATTTAATCCTTCTCCAAAACATTTTCAGTCTCTGGATTTTGTGTTTTTTGTTTGTTTTTAATACTTCCTTAGCTTCATCCCCCTCCATCCTCAGTTTTTGTTTCTTTAATTAGCACTGTTCTTTACTTTCTAGTATTTTAGTTAATAAAATGGATTACGTTTTCACTTCTATAAAGTTATTTCCATTCCCCTTCCTTGGGTTGGGGTAATTCAGTTAATATCGTTTGTTCCTCACCATTTAGCTTTTTACTATTTTGCTTTACCGTCTTTCCTGACTTCTAGAAAGTTCTTGCCCCTTACTCCTTTAGGTTGTTCTCCCCTTAACACTGTTTGCACTTTGCTTATTAGTAGTTTAGTCTTTGTTGGGTAGTCAGTTGTGAAACACCTTCTTTCTTAGTGTTTTATATTCCTCACAATCAAACAAACCATAAATGTCCTTTTGCCTGACATTTTGAAAACATTTCACAATCTTTTATTAAATGCTCAACATCTCCACACTGACTGCATCTCCTTTTGGTACAATTATTAATTAAGTTGTCCTCAGCCTCAGAACAGCAATACATTTTGAGCAATCTCATGTAATTCACAGTCCATTTTATTAATTTTATGTTTACAATATGGGGCACATATTTAACATTTTTATTCACTTCCACTAAAGTAAGTCAAACTTTCCACATACCATTCAATATCCCTCTAGCAACACAGACTCCTGAGTGAATATTTTGTACTGCATCAGCAAAATACAGTTCAGTATTATGTTCAGTAATTATATCTGTTTTGAACTCTATATGTAGCATTTTCATAATAGTTAATGTCTTAGAAAACAACGTACTCAATGTATTGTGCATTGAAGAAAGGCTTTCAAAGGTTACATCACAAAAGCATTCCTTTCCAGTTGTATTATAAATCTCAGTCCAAAAACTCAAAAATAAAAAGGAGAAATCAATTTTTCCCGAAAGTATATCTTTTGCCTTTGTCTTGTTTTATAGAAATTCTCACCACTGGACATTGTTTTTAAATGATTCTTTTTTCCAGTCTTGCCTTATTTGCTGTTGCATAGTATATTTTTGCTTGAGTCTGCTTTCTCCTTCATGAGCTGCAGCTCCATGTTGCGTCAACATAGTTCAGTCTTCAGTTGGGTGCAACTGCCTCCAACTGCCACTTGAATTTAAAGGTTCTTTCCCCAAGTCAGGCTTTTCATCACCAGCATCATGTTCCATGATCTCTGCTCAATTAAATAGTAGTCTTATCTGCTTTTTCTTCCTCATTAATGAGTTGCTTCAGCACTAAAGTTTCCAATTCATTTCGAGTTAGTGATACTTCTGTTTGTGTAACATTATTATCCATCTCCTTTCCAAAGTCTGATATCAGTATTCCATCGACTGCACCCCCTGTCTCAACCACTCCTTTTCTCACAATCCTCCCATTCAAAAGCCATCGGTCTCTGTTATACATATGGGTAGGCATTATTACAACCATCTTCTCATGGTAGAAGTGAGTAGAGAAAGTTCCTCATTGTCCTGGCCATTGTATCCATAGTCAATTTAAATACCACCCCAGATCTGCCCAGAAAAGAGGCAACTAGTCAAGTTGGACTAACCTAATCAAAAAAAGATAGCTATATGGATGGACAGATGGATAGGCAAACAGACAGAAGATAAATAATTCAAAAATCTCAGAAGTAAAAATAAGGAAAAATTCCATTCCCTGAACTTATTACTCAAAACTATATATATATATATATATATATATATATATATATATATATATATATTTATACATACATATATACATACACTACATTGTATCAGACTGCTAACTCACTGCAGGCATTTTTTATTTGTGCTTACCTGGCAGAGATGTTCCAAGAGCCACAAACACCACAGCAGTGACTGAATCCTTTAATCCTACTGTGCATCCAAAATGGGAAGCCAGATCACCAATCAAGGCAGTGAGGAGGCCAATTACAATGATACAGACACAAAAGCAGGCCCATCCTTTCCAATACTCAGTTGGAGGGACAAATGCAAAGAGGACTTTCCAAAAAACAGTCAGAAAATGCATGACATAATCGAAACAAGAAGGCAACCTTTCTTCGTGTGCTTCATCGTCTTCATCATGTTCACCTTAAACAAAGAAGGATAATACAAATATTTTATCACCTTCTAATTTTCAGTACATTATAACATTTTCAAAAATAAATAAACAGTAGCTGCACTATATTTGCTTTGGTAGCAATCCATAAATGGGAGCAACCAGTCAAAAGTGGCGCTAGGACAGCAAAGACAACATCAATCTTATAATTAACTTTCACACTATGGAATTCATACTAACAAAGGATAAGGGAGACATTGGTACCAAAAACCAGCATCCATACGTATAACTACATGGATACTTAATAGGGTAATATTGTAGCAGAGCACTAAGAGAAGAAATAAAGAGGAAAGATAAAAACTTGTGCAAAAATGTATTTTTAATGACTTTTAAATATGTGATATATTTGAAGCTTACTGTTTCAACTTTTATGGTAAGGTTGATATGGGTCTGAAATATGTCAATATATAGTGTTAGAATCAGAAATAGCTTGGTAGAAGTATAATATGTATTCACATGTTTTACATAACCCTGAATTATGAAAAACACAGAAAGCTAAATGTAAATAACATGGACCAAACTGACAGCTTGTTGCAACAGCAGACAAAGATGAATATATTACTTTTTCTGTTATTAAAGGAACAGCAACAGATCCAATTGCAGATAACAGGAAAGGTAAGTAAGCCAATAATGCTAAAAATACAACTAATAATATACTTGTGCTGTAAATAATTAAACAAAAACACTTTCATCAAGCTATCTGGACGGCACTTCAGAAATGAAAGAAAAAGTATGCAAAAACAAAAAAGTGTTGAAAATAAGTGTGACACCCCTGCACTTGCCCATTAATCAAGGAGTCTTAATCCTCACCACTGGTAACAGTGAGGGACGTACACAATGGGAGGATGACAAGTACACACACAGTAAAGTACAATTTCCCTTAAGAGCACACAGAGATCACAGTCAGTCTGGGGCTGGTTTCTCCCTCTTTCTCCAGATCCCCAATAAGACTCCCTACTGGCACAGCTATACAGTTAAGATCTCAACTCAGTGGTCAAGCTAAGACCTCCAGCACCCTCTCTGTCCAACCAGGGCTTTGTGTCCCTGCCCAAGTAGCTGACACACACACGTTGAGATTTGATTGATATACAACTGACACACACACACCTGGGAAAGGTTGGCACAGGTTTACTAGCTATACCCCTTCTACCCAGTCTATAAGGTAGTACCAGCTGCCACCAGCCACCCTTACTAATCAGCTACTATAAGGCCCTTACAAAGGGTGTACAATCCTACTGTGTAATGTTACTATTATTCCAAATGGTAGTCTGACCAAGACTTGCAAGGCTATTTAGGAGTGGCCTGTATGGTGTCACCACATACATATGCAAGTACCCTAAGAGCTTAAATATGCCTCACAAATATCAGCCACAAAGATATTTTTAAATATATTTAATAATAAATAATAAAAGAACAACACGATACTCAGAAAACAAACACAGTTACTTCAGCGTTCAAAATCAGAGAAATATTTTAAAACAACATTGCAGGACAGTCGCAAATAAATACAGAAAACATCTAAACTAATCTTTAAATATTCCTGTCTATATCTAAAATAGATACTATGCCCTAAGTCTTACTTACACACAAGTCCAGATGTGATGAGGATGGATGTTTCCAGGTTAAACACAAAATACAAAATGCCCAGTCTCTCTGAGAGAGTTCTTGAATTAATAACAAACATTATTGCTGGGTTAGCCTGGATGACATCACTTTCTGTCACCTCACTTCAGTTCTCAGGCTAAACCAAAAACTAATAGAATTTTAACATCCCAGTGTGAGAAATACATATCTGTCAGATGTTTTCTCAGAACGGTGTAGCTGCTAGGAAGTCATAAAGCAATAAAACACTTTTTAAACCTAGTAATTACTTTTCTTTCCAGGCAATAGAAACACTTCTAGCTCTAGACATTGTGTCTGCTTCTGCACTGGAACTGACTTTTATAGCACAATCGTTTGTTTGTCTTTTCGGCTTTTCCTGGTTAGGGGTCGCCACAGCGGAACTCCAGTCCGCTAATGATTGGCAGTCAATTTTTATGGTGCCGAGTTGCCAGCCCGACGCCCAACCTTCAGCGAAGGCACGCCCATTCACGCATGTCTTTCGGAGGCCACTCGACCATGGAGAGGACATGCAGACTCCAGACAGAAGGCACTCCTGTTAGGCAACAACGCTACCTCTGTACCACCGCACAATCGTAAAGCATTTAATTTCAATTTATTTTCTTAAAGTTTTGTAAGTTAATCGTCTGTGTTCCAGCAGGGTATCCTGTGGTTACATTCTTGAAGCTCAGTACATAACATACAGTTCTGTATAAATCATATCAATATTCACAAATGACATAGAATTATTTACAAAATTCCAGATAGCTGGGCTGGCAGTTTCACAATAAGCATAGTGTTGTCAATATTAAAGTGAACACATTGTAAAGTGATAAAACCTAATTCTCTACATTATAAACATACATACTACTTAAATTTAAACATACTTCAAATACTGAGACTGAATACACTGTAGCTCTTGACCCACATAGTAGTTTTACTGTTACAGATACACACCTTGCCTGGTTGAAATAGAAGATAAACAGGTATGAATTTATTTATATCTGTAGAACCACTGTGTTTTCACTTTGCTGCAAATGGAACAGAACACAAAATGAAAACAGTCATCTCATTATAATAGAGTATAATTTAAAGAGTTTGTATTTAACTTTTAAGGAATGAATTCTAGCCAAACTTCTGCCACATTGACCTGCTACTAACTAGTTATATAAGACAGAGCTGTAATTATTTTAGCTCATGAATAAACCTTTGTGAATTGTTGACATGTTGGCTTCATGGCGACCTCTGGTACTACTGGAGTTCTCATAGAAATAACTACTAGTACCTTATCACTCTTAGCAGCATTGATCATTGTGTTAGCATATGGTTGTAAGTTATTACGACTATCCCCAGTACTGAAAACCTTATTTAGAATTCCCCACAGACTTACTCCTAGTTTCTGCAGGGATCTCACAGACTACGTAGATATTTTTAGTAGCAGCATGATCATCTTAAAACAAAGTCGCCAAAAGAAACTTTGAGTGAACCTGACAAAATAATCATTAATTAGAAAGGAAAATTGATGAACGATGATCTGACTTTGTTTGTGATATTCGCTGGAGGAAGTCAGAGTCAGTAGCTGTAATAAAACTGTCTTCTGAATTTTTCTAATGCCAAACTAATTTCTTACACTGAGCTTGGTGATGTGCCAGATGGAATATAATAAGCCTGAGTGGGTTAAGCAAACATCCGAAATTAACAATTTCCGTTAATTTAAACTTCAATCCATTAATACCTACTAACTGTATTCAATTAATTCTGCCTTGCAGTGTATTTGCCAGACTATTTCCTGACAGTGCAGCATTCAATAAACTTTAAAATGTACTCCGTAACAATTGCTTCTAAACAATTAATATGTTTTTAGATTTAAAATGGTCATAACAAAATGATTTTTAATAAATATATTATAATAATGAAAATGCACTGTTACACTAATACTGGAATTGTAGAGACTTCTTTACCTAAAGTACAATGGAGATGTCTGTTTTTTCTGTCTTGTACTCATTTTTTAATTATTCACTTGTGCTTGAACTTACTGCCCTAGTTTAAAGAGACTCTGCTGTTTCTGTCTACATGCTGCTGTTCTGTTTTTGCAGCTTTTATTTGGGACTACATTTTCTGATTCTCCATTAGTAACTGGCGCAATGGTACTCCAGAAGGATTATGTGATTTGTCCCTGAAATTACTGCCACTTATTTTTGGACTAGAACTAACTGCACTACAAGGATTTACTGTCTGATAGTTTTAATATTCATTTTAACTTTTTTTTTAATTTTTGTTACTGGCATCTGAATTTGCTGGCATACCTAAACACATGCAAAAACAGTCTGCAAACTATCTGAAACAAGTAAAATAGGGGGCTTAAGTGATGTTTTTCAGTGGTTTTGCATGATATATGTCATTTCAAGGCTGGTACTTACTGAATCAGTCTGGAGAATACTGACTGCCTCAGTGGCTATATATCAAGGGCTGTTTATGCCAACTGTAATAATGGACTTATATCTGCTGATTCTTCATCAGTAATTGGACATGTATTCCCTGAGAATGAGTTCTTTGTTTAACACATACTTCTGAACCTTATGTCTGGATTTGAATGAACTGTGCTACTGTGACTTTCTGACTGTTTTGGTTTAATTTCTTAACTCTTCTCTGCAGTATATGTATGTGATATATTAATACTGTAGCATATGTATCAGTATGTGATATATTAATACTGTTTCTATGGAAAAATAAAGGACGTTTTTTACTTGACTTTTCCGTGTGGTGACTCCAGTTTGGATCTACTATTGATATTAATACTACAGCATATGTATCAGTATGTGACATATTAATACTGTAGCATATATATCAGTATGTGATATATTAATACTACAGCATATGTATCAGTATGTGTTATATTAATACTGTAGCATATGTATCGATATGTGATAATATTAATACTGTAGAACATGTATCAGTATATGATATATTAATAGTATGGCATATGTATTGATTGGCATCCTCCTACCCCATGCAACATGATTTTTTGGTACCTTACAGTATCCAAAAGTACTGGCACTTGCTTTTTGCATCAAGGGCCAGATTTCGTATTGTATGACTTTCTGATCAAAAATAAGCTTTTTTTGGTGGTGCTGGTGGGGGGAGGGGGCAGAGTTCCATCTCTGGAATAGTTTTGCGTACAGTAATAATTTTGTCTCAAACAACAAATCTGGATATTGAGTTTATACGTGAGCACTAGGCTATCATCCCTGATAGGACATTTTAAGCCTAGCCATGCTTCCTGTTTGCCAGCTATGTTACCCATAGGTCTTTAACTATCCCTGTCATAGCTATATTGAAATACTTCTCATTTGTACGAGATTATTTTGTTTAGGTCTTACCTTCATCAGTGTATTTGGGGTCCCGACTTTAAGGTAGGGAATTTAAGCACTGCCTCTGTCCTTTAGGAGCATAGGGTCAGTCCTTGGGTAAATTTCCTATTTCCTATCCACTGATCCAAATTAAGCTTTAATAGGGTCATGGAATGGCTTTGTTTTATATATTTGTTCCATAGTAGCTATATCCTGTGGGATATGTATCTATCCCTCCAGACTATTTTGCTTATGTTGCAGAAAAGGTTGAGGTCCCTGGACTAATATTTCTAACATCATTTGACTTGTGGATGTGCAATAGGTCCATTAGTGTTCAGTCTGTGAATACCATATAAACGAAGCAAAGGTCACTTCTTAGTAATCTATATGTGACCAAGTATAGCAACAGGGTTTTGAAGCAGTCCATGCAGGTAATGAACCTTAGGCACACTATTCATTTTGTAAGAAACCTTTGTCGATGCTCCAGTTGTCACATGTGCCTGGATAGGTACATACCAAAAGGGGCTCTGTACTTTGTGATGGGCCCAATGACAGATGAGTAAAGTTAGACAATGACCTCCACAGACCTAGATCAATTCATCCATCCATTCATCCATCCATCCATCCATCCATCCTTCCATCCATCCATCCATCCATCCTTTTCCTACTCCTAGAAATGGGGGTTCAGGGTGTTACTTCAATAACAATATTCCCCAAGTGCCAATGTCCTTACTACTGGGTGGCTGTTCTGTCATACCCTACAAACATGTGCCCATATATATATATATAGGCAATTTATGAGTGTCTAATCCATTTACTGCAAGCCTTTGGAATGTGAGAAGAAATTGGAACATCTAGAGAAAACCCGTTTGAACATAGTGAGGATACACAGACTCTGCAAACAAGGCAACCTAGATGAGAATTGCACCATAGAAATCAACCCTCTTTTCTCGTAGATGCTATCCCTTAATTTATACACTGCCCAGTATAGAAAGACTTCCTCACAACAGTGGACATGTTCTGCTCAAAAGCTAGGTCACTGTCAATGTAAGTGCCCAAATCCCTCACTACTGGGTCTAGTCATAGAGGTGCATTGTTAATGTGATAATTCCCAAGGGTAGTCCATTTTCCAAATGAAGCAATAATTCACTTTTTGGAATTTACTTTTGGTCTAGGACTCTGACACCAGTTATTTGTTTCTGACAGGCCATCCAACAGGATTGCTGATTTCTTGGGATTGTTAATGACTGCTCTCATCTTGCAGGCATTTGCAAACTTGGTCAACTATATATATATATATATATATATATATATATATATATATATATTTACATTTGCTTTGACATCTGAAAAATAGATGCTACATAAAAGCAGCCTAGAATAGAGCCCTGTGGGGCCCCACTCATAGCAGAACTTTTTTTTGAGGTGACAAGCCCTAATCTGGCTTCCTGTGTCCTATTTGTGAGTCAGTTTTCAATACATTGGGTCACATAAGGGTTTCTTCCTAGTTGGTAAGCGTATCCACAATGCCTGCATCGGGTATAATGTCATGGTCCTTGGCCAGGTCAAGGTAGCTAGTGTGTACTGTCTCCTCTTCATCCATCACTTTGGTAACTCTTTTGACAAAGTTCACTATGTTGAGCAGACATGACCTGCCCTTAAAATCAAACTGTGAAAGGTCCAGCGATTTAGGTTTTCTATGTCCTTAATGATTAGCTCCATGATAAGTCTTTCCATGACTTTTCATATGAGGCTGGTTAGACTTACAGAATGGTAATTGCCCAGTCAATGCATGGTCATCCCCTATGCAGGGGGCATGGTTGTTAATATGTGTATAATTTTATAATTCACATAAGTATCCCAAGTGCATATTTGTTGTGAACTGACTCTGAAAATATTTTGTTTATGGAGGATGTACACTCACAACAAAAAAGCTAGTAACTAAAAAGCTAAAATATGAGTTGTGTTTTCATTGCATTTCGAAGCATATAACAAACAAATTTCAGTTATTGTCACACACACATTGTTAAAGTAGAACATTGCCCTTCTGAGATGATACACCACCTCTGACTGTGAAGAACTCGCATATCTAATGGCCACAGTGATATACTACAGCTTGTTGTTCTGAGAGACATACACTGACCCCCTCAAAGTCATATCTATGACTGTCAAACAATGATCATATAACTGCCATTTGGTTTTGCTCAAAGTCTACCCCACAAAAAGGTAATCACATTCTGTACACTTTACTTTCTCGTTAAGAAAATAAACTTGCTGCTGTCAGACACATACACTGTCCCATGTCATGTCAATGACCATTCAAAAGTATAATTATGCTGTCATAGACAGCATGCTCACTCACTCCTGCCTCTAAAACACAGCCACTTTCTGTGAACTTGTGACATCTGATTGTGAAGAAAATGAAAGAAATAGGTAACTCAATTGTGAGACACACACCGATGTCACTCTCACAAGGATGGATAAGGAAAATGTCACAGTCAGCTGTCTGTCAGGTGCCAGGATCCACCACATCACACAAGCACTCAAGTCTCTCAACAACAGGCACTGTTATGACTCCATCATAGTCCATGTTGATGTGAACAACTTGAGATGTACCGTGAAGAGGGACATGACTGAACTCTCTGATTGTGTGTCTGAGCCAGGTATGTCCCTAGCCTTAAGCAGCATTTTGCCTTCGCCTAGGATGATACCTCAGTACAAACAGAAAATGATTTACTTCAACAATTGGTTTAGTTTCTGGTGTCATTCAAAGGAAGTCCAGTATCTGTCAGCCTGGGATGACATGGTTAACAGATATCGATGCTTTGCCAGAGATGGTCTTCATCTGTTACCCCTGGGATTTCGGTTACTGGCTAAGGCTCTTGCCACCCCATAGTACCTTTTTTGGGCAATGTCACAAGAACAAAATTCCAGAACTAAAAATACGCTCCAAAAACAACCTCAAGGTTATGCTGCTAAATGCTAGGAGTCTAAACCAGAAACTGCAGTCACTGGAAGCAGTCCTCACCTTGGAAGATGCTGACATTTGTGCAGTCACTGAGACCTGGTTTAAGCCTGTGGAGAGCACCTCAGCTATACCAGGTTACATTTCCTTCCACACATTCAGTCCACAAACTGAAGGTGTGAGAACTAAAAGAGGTGGTGTATCAATATTCATTAAAGATAAATACATATCTAAACTGGTTAAACAGCATGAGTCCCTTGAATTACTTCAGGTGCAATTGACTGTATATGACCCCTCTTCAGGCCATTGCCAGCTGTAGGACCCCCTCCATGAATGAAAATTCAGGATCTTCAAGATCTGTCTTATACAGACAGACTGAAATCATTGTCACTTTACTCTGTGTTGTACAGACTGCTCAGAGTGACCTGTGCCTTGCATATAGAGCAATCTCTAACCTAGCTTTAATGGAAATGCTGCACATTTGCAAGTCAAATGGCACACGGGGTCACTTGCTCAAAGGTCCTTAACCTGGTATGTGACATCAACAGAACTTGCTGGAGAAACAGATTTGTCTCACAGAGGTTGCCCCACCTTTGGAACAAGCTTCCTATTCATGTTAAACAAAGCCCCTCACTGGCCATATTTAAGCGTAATTTGGACGACTGGATGGGTAACCAGAAATTTACTCTGGTGGGTTACACCTGTGTCCCTCTTGGACAGGGCCAATAGGTGCTGAATTTAGTGTCCACTTAAACCAGACACCCTTCCGAACAAGAGATGAACTTGGCTAGGCTTGTAAAGGCCTTGGGGCCATTAGCCTAGTAAGCTCCTATGATCCTATAACCACAGCAATGTATTTCAACTTATTATTCATAAACACACATATATTGCCTCCTGGCAAGCAATATCATTATCAATAATTATTTAACAGTGATCATGTAATTGCCTATTCTTTCACATAAAACCAGACTCTTAAGACCACCTCTTGCGAACCCTTCTAATGGTACATTCGTAGGAAAGTGGTAAAATGAACAAGGTAATATATTCTGGTCTCACACAGCAAACACTTATAACTACCCTTTGCTTCCATCCACAGAGTGCCCATCATCATTCAAAGATTGCTTCTCAAACAAACAGCCACCGTTGGTGATTACCTCTGATGTGCGCTCAGCAGGAAGTAGTAGAAATAAGTATTGTAATTCAGCTTGCTGTTACAGTTCTCGTCCCACCACTATTATGATTGCCCTAAAAACTTTTAAAAAAGACATATATGGAGCATTGCTGACAGCAGAGAATTCTGTAATTACTGTTCATAGATAATATATTTTTGCTTGCTAATAATTAAAAAAACACTACCTGCAAAAGAAGTCCACTGCAACCTTTTCACAGATTTACTGTGGATAATCCTGTCTCATTCAATCGATGTGGTTATTTAAACAAAAACACCAAAAACCTTGGGAACTACTCAGAATAGCAACATTCTGAAGGTCACAAAACACAAAAACATTTTTTGCAAGGGAGTAAGAATTCTGCACCCCCTAATATGGTAACATGCCCCCACATCCCCAAAAGTGTATAACTACATGACTGCACAAACATGAAAAATAGCAGAGTGAGAAAAATGCAAGACTCAACTTACTCTTCTTTGAGTCTAGTAAGTATTACAATTCACTGGTGACCTTCTAGGATGATATTCTCTGTGCCAATCAATGGGCCAGTAACAAACAGTAACGTTCTCCTAAGCATAGCATTCATATTACTGTCCAAGTACCTGCACTTGAATCTAAACCTGACACTGAGTTTCATCTCACTCTCTGTATTAATAGCTGGCTAATCTCACTGAATAATGGTGGTTTTATCTTGGAGTTATGAATTATGCATTTTTGCATTCTCTGAATCCTAGGTCCAACAAAAAAACACAGAAGTTATTCTGCATGTTTAGTGCAGCTTGATGGACCATTGTGAAACCTCAGGCAGTTTGAATTCTAGGTTATGGGTCGGGCAAACCTCTATTAGTGCATATTGTCCATTTTTCTCAAGCTCACTGCCATTAATGCTTTAAACACCATAGTCAACATTACACTGTGATATTTTTGATATTTGGTTTCTGCAGGATAGGGAGCTGGTGCCCACCTACCACTCCTGTATCAAAAGACTCAGTCTGAAGACTGACATCTCCCCCACTGATTAAACATACATTACTGCCTGTGTGAGCTCTTCTATTGTAAAATGGCTGTATGTTCCCCATATTTATCTTTGATTACATATGTATCATAATGGTACTTCTTCACTGCTTTATATTTAATAACTTAAAGCTTCAAAAATGAAGCTTATACCATCCATGTCCTGTAGCATTTTTGTAAAAGTAATTTTCTTATCTACTGTTGCTTAACTGCACATAATATAATGCTGCTATAGGATGCAAAGAATGGAGTTATTATTAACTCTTGATTAGATTTAAAGACATGAAATGCACTATGTACTGCTGATGCACTGAAAACCAATTGCGTATTAAGCTAATTCATACAGAAATACACCAGTCTTATCTGGCAGTTAAAACAGAAGATTATGGCTCTGAGCTGTTAATGAGCTGCTTCTTAAGATACAGGGTTTGATCACTTGTACCTCCATATGCCTACTGTGTAACTCTGAGCAAGTCACTTAACCTGACAGTACTCCCAGGTCACCCCTGAAAAGGTATACTTGTATCCAGTGGGCATATCTGGTTAACAAATGTATTAAATAAAAATAAAATAAAGTGTTATCATATAATGTCAAGAAGGCTTTTTACAGTAGGGAAGCAGATGCTGCTCATATCATAAGCAAACAAACCTCACGATAACCATATAAACTGATCTATAATTCAGGGAAATGTACCATAACCCAGTGCTGGTTGTACTGCACTTAGGGTTAGGAATCAGTGACAACTTTGATGGTTGCTGATAACTCTCAAGACGCAGCTCATACAGGTGGCACCATACATGTGATTGAAGTACATATACATACATGTTCATAACCCAGAGACTGCCCATGCTATGAAATAGACTTCCCATACATGTCAAGCAGAGCACCTCACTGGTCCTCTGCAAGAGAAATCTTGATGAATGGATGGGAAATAGAAAATTCACCCCAGGATCACTCCAGTGGCTTTACTCGACAGAGGCACTGGTAACTAAGGTCAGGTGGCAAAATGCCAGGGTAATCCTATGGGCTAGGATTGTAAAGGCTCCAGGGCCATTAGCCTAGTACACACCTATGAACCTTTGAACCTATATGTGACACTGCTGCTTTGATATATGGCAACCAGAACAGTGTATGTGGCAAGTCAAGTGATATAGTCAACCTTGGGATACACAGCATGAGTACAAGGAAGGAACCCTATGCAATTAAGGCAAGAATGTTACTTATACTCAAACTGAATCTAAGGAGACCAATTAATGACATACAGAGCTTAAATGTTAACTTGACCCAGGGAGGCTACAAAACAGCAGCATCTCTGTATAAAACGACTCAATGAGACTGATACTGTACAAGTATGAAGTCCTGTAAAAATGCTCAAATTACAGCCCTTGCACTGAAAAATCAGGCACAGAAGAAGAAGAAGAAGAGTGAAGTGATGTAGCCTGCTTATCTTTCCTGAGATGTGGAGGGTGGCAGGCACTTGGTGAGCACACCAGAACACTGCAATTTTTCCAGCAGAGACTGTTGAAGCCACCTCCCGTGCCTCAAGCCTGATGGGTACGGTTGCTTGTTGGCAATGTCCCTTGAGGAACTGAGCAAATGTTAAGTGCAGACAGCCCACTGCATGCACCCTTTCCTTATTTACTAAGCATTGCAGGGGCATAGGGCTGTAATAAAAGAAAAACATTTGAACAACCCCTGATTGCTGCTTAATGTTAGCACCTCTCAGCTAACTCTCACTCTTGGTGATAAGAAATTATCTGTGGGTAGTGAGGCAAAGAATAAAAAAAGTTCCAAGAGATATGACTACAAATAATGCCATATACATAGAATATGTAGCAGCTAAAACATAATTATTTTATATGAATTTATTGACATGTACAATGGCATTGACAGTAAATGATGACAACAGGAGGAAGATGAACAAAAGAGCAGAAGGCAAACTCAAGAGGCATAGATGGATAAAGCCTTGACTATGGCCCAGGCAACCAAAGTTTGATTAATAGCTTAAGCACCTGATGGACATGACAGGGAATGATGAGTGTAACCATCCTGCAGGGTGTAGCCATCAGCATGCTACTGCAATATAGGGCAGATATTCAGAGGCATGGCCCGCCTAGAGTGGGCAATAGGCTCAACAAACCTGGTGGTAGCCCCCACTGCAGTTGTGTGGAAGATAGCAATCTCCATTGCTAGAATGCTAGCACGAGCAGAAACTAATGAATGATGGTATCATCTGTACAGCTCTTGTCTGTAGAATATGTGAAATTCCTTGTGTTGGACAATGAATGGGACATACCTAGTTGGGCGAGGCTTGATGGTTGGAAATCATGTGAGGGGGCAAAAGGCATATAACAATGAATGGAAAACAAGAAGAAGGCAAAAGGCTAGTATGCAGCATGCATAGAATAGCACTCGTGTGCACTGATCTGCTACCATACATGCCATGCAGTATTCTGTAGAATACTACAAGCTACAGCTTGCCTACAAAGAAATGCATATAATCATCACGTTATCCTCTGCTATGCAGTCTAGAAGCAATGAGCCTACTTTATCTTGGTTATTGCAATATTTAAGGAATAAAGTTCTACTCAGTTTTTTGTATTTACTACCTTCTTTTTCATCCAAGTGTATGATTTACGTATGTATTTATTGCTGTAAATGAAGGCGAAAGGACTGCATTTTATGGTGAGAGTCGACTGATCTTTTATCCACTGGACTGGTTCTATAATAGTTTTCTCTGTTGCTGTTTGTACCAACATGGGTTGTTAACTTAGTCAGAAGCACTGTCTCTCTTGCAGCACCTGCAGTTTCTCATAACCTGGAAAATTTCTTCTAGTCACTGGTGCTGCATTGTATCATACAGTATGCATGACTCAACCCATGCTTCTGGTTCTTGTCATAATGTTTGTTTTTTTGAATTTCTTACTCATGCTTTGCTTCTGTGATCATTTCATGTTTCTGAATCCATCATCTCAGGTAATATGCAGACATTAATAACCTGTCAGAGGATACATTGGATGTGGCATCAGGCATGACAAGGGCGGTGGCAGGGTGTTGGACTTATCATTCTCAGAAATGTTACTTGTGCCATCCAGAATACAGATGAAAGTGAATCTTAGTGAGCTTGGTCATTAGTTGCAGCAGCAGAGAAGGGTCACAGGTTTGAGACAGGTACGATGTGCATACACAGTAGATAGACTGGCTCTGTGCAAGGGAAATGTTTCATCTTAGCCCAGAATGGACAGTGGTTCTTTATGTTTGGTTAGAAAAATACATCTCAGTTATGGAAGGTGAGGAGGTGGGACAAAGCAGAAAATGTGTTAGGTATTCACACAGTAAACAGACGCACAAGGTAGCACAGTAATAAACAATAGGTGCCCAGGGAGTGCTGGGTAATTTTACTCTACAATGGGTCATATCTCTCAACTGTCCAGATTTTTGCCTCATATTTTTGGTCTGGTACTCATAAAATCGTGGTTTAGTGACAAATCATTGAGGACTAGAGTCAGAAAATAATTGCACACATTTGAGTTTCAGAATTCATATCCTTCAGAAAATACATGTTAATACAAAACCTGTTATTCTATCAACTTTCTAAGTTTGTAAGAGCAAATATGTAAAAGTGTCCCTATTTTGGGAGCCTTTGTCCCCCTCCCCCCATTATGTGTGCCTTTCTCCACATTTCTTACTCTAAGAGGTTGAGAGGTATGCACTGGGCAGGAAGATGGGGGAGCTACAAACAGTAATACAGGATGGGGAGAGGGTGAATATTACCATTATCACACACATATGGGCTAGCAATCAGAAAGGGGTGGGAAATGGAATTGTCTGGATATATTTTGTTCAGGAGGACAAAAAGGGATAGATGATTTTCAGAAGCAATCTACAAAAAAGTGGGCATTTGATATAAGGGATAAATACAGTATTACTTGACTGCATGTGCTAAAAATAAAGTACACAAAGGCAAAATTTAAGCTGAAAATATTAAACATTCTAAGTGGTAAACTGTACTACACTTTTTAGAATTAAATCCATAGGTTCATAGGTTCATAGGTAGGTACTAGGGTATCGGCCCAAGGGCCTATGTAAGCCTAGCCAGCAAGGTACCATATCTTATGCCACCCAAGAAAGTTATTTTCCTGTGCCACTGTCCAGCAGAGACACAGAAGTGATCCCTGGGGTGTATTTCCTATTTCCCATCCACTCATCAAGATTTTTCTTGAAGAGTGCTAATGAAAAACTTTGCTTGACATAGATGGATAGCTTGTTCCAGAGGAAGTCTCTGGGACAGGAATCTATCTCTCCAGCATGTCCTGTTTATTGTGGTGACAAGGTTTAGGTCCCTAGAGCATGTAGCTTGGAGGGATTGGGATTTCTTTAGGTGTAGCATGTCCACCAGCTCTGGGTTTGACATAGCTTTATATGTTAGGCAGAGATCGCCTCGGAGTAGGCGATATGCTACGGAGTAAAGCTGGAGTTTTTTGAGGTGGTCAGTGTAGGGCATTTGTTTGAGGGCAGTAATCCTCTTTGTGAGGTACTTCTGTGGCCTTTCCAGCTGCTGCAGATATCTTGTGAGGCACATTCCAAAAGGGGCATTGTACTCTATAATGGGTCTAATGAGTGATGAGTAGAGGGGAACAATGACCTCTTTTTTCCTGGATGAGAACTCTTTTATGATGAGGTGTGCCACGTAGAAGGACTTCCTGACTACTGTGGCGATGTGACTATCAAACTACTGTCCACCTGGGTCCCAAGGTCTCTTATCACACATTCGGTGTTAAGTAGATTGCTGCCTATGTGGTAGTTCATGGGTAGAGAGTTTTTACCAAAGGGGATGACACTGCACTTTTTGGCATTGAGCTTGAGGCCATGGCTCTGACACCAGACATCTGACTCAGTGAGGCCCTTCTGTAGGATGTCCACATCATTTGGGGACTTGACTGTGGCTCTAGTTTGCAGTCATCTGTGAACTTCATCAGCCAGAGACCGTCTGTTTTAGCCTGTACTTCAGAGAAGTAGATACCAAACAGGAGAGGTCCCAGGATGGAAGCCTGTGGCACTCCACTTATCACTGCCTTGAGGTCAGATTTGGAGTCAGTTGGCAACCCATCTTGTGATGTAGGGATTTATACCTAGTTTAGTGAGTTTAGCTATAATTCCAGAATGGGAAATGGTGTCGAAAGCCTTGGTGAGGTCTAGATAGGCTGTGTGAACCACCTTACCCTCATCCACAGCTTTGGTGACTGCCTCAAAGAAGTCAATCAGATTCAGGAGGCACGATCTGCCTTTCACAAACCCGAACTGGGTGGAATCCAGAGTTTAGAGGTTACCAATGTCTTTGTTTATGAGTTCCATGATGATACGTTCCATGGCCTTGTAGAATAGGCTAGTCAGGCTAATAGGTCGATAGTTCCCGGGATCAGTGGTGGCTTCCCCTTAGTAGAGTGGGATAACTGTTACTGTGTGCCATTCAGTGGGCACAAAGCCTGATGCAAAGCTATTATTGAACATGGTGCTTAAGTGGGGAGCCAGGTCGTTCTGAAGTTCGTGTATAACGCAGCCTGGGATGTTGTCCGGTCCCATGGATGCTGTGTCTTTGGCTTTAGAGAGTGCAGCTTTTACCTGTGTAGTTGTGATTACAGGGACTCTGCATTCTTCCTGTATAGATATGGGCCCGTTAGGGGGTGAGGGGGGTAAAGTTAGCTCTGAACCGATCTGCCAGGATGTTGGCAATATCAGTTGGTTCTGTAATTTTTGTGCCTTTGTGCTGTAACTCAGAGCAGATCTGGGTGTTGCCATTAGATTCTTGACATAGCTATAGAATGCTTTGTGGTTGTTCTTGGATTTAGTGGCGATTTTGTTTTCGTAGCTTGCTTTGGAGGATCTTATAAGGGATCTCAGCTCCTTACTGAGGCTGACCAGGCAGCTCCTCCACTCATGGGATTTTACTCTCTTTTGCAACAGTTTCTTCCTTCTGATGTACAGTTTGTTTATGGCAGGGGACCACCAGATTGGCTTCCTTTTTTTGGAGGATAGCATCTTGGTTCTGTTTGGGATAGTACGATCCATGCACTCGTGTAAGTGCTTATACAGTGCATTTGTGTAGGATTCAGCAGATGTAACTGTATTGTCCATCTGCATGGGTGTCATGAAGTTCACCACATCTGTCTTAAGAAGCATGAAGTTGGCTTTGGAGAAATGTTTTACTGTGGTTTCCTTAATGGGGGGTGGGGGCGGGATGTGGATATCAGAATAAAAAATTCCCAAACTGCTGGTTAAAAACAGGATGCTGGGTTAACAATATTTGCCAAACACTAAAAAATGTAGTAAATCAAACTTTTATGTATTCTACGTAATTCCAGCACAGTGAGCACAGCACCTTCAAAACAAAGGTCATTAAATTATATCAAATTCCTCCAGCTGTTATTATGTTCCCTTAACAAAGCAAAAGCAACTTACAGACTGGTAAATCCTTTTATTCAAAAAAGGAAAATTAAGTTGGACTGTCTTACACAATTGAAAATATATACACCTCATCTTCTGCAGTTAACCAGATACAACAATGAAATACAAAGATGTGTACAACATCTGCATTTAGAAAGCTAACCTCCACTGCCATGCAGTGAAACACAATCCTCACCAAATTCATACTGACATTACGACCATTTGACAATGCATACTTTTCTCCCCATTCACACATTTATGAAATTAAATGCATAGAATATTCAGGGTACCACTGCTAGTACACAGGAAGCTGCAAAAGACCTTCACGTCTTTTTGATTCTTTTGAAAGCACAGCATGTTTACCCTGAATAACGCCAGAGTGAAGCCATGGTGGTACAGCGGTAGCATTGTTGCCTCACAGCAAGAGATTCTCCTGTTCGATTAATGGCTGGTCGAGTGGGCCTCCGAAAGACATGCGTGAATGGGCGTGCCTTTGCTGAAGTTTGAGCATCGGGCTGGCAACTCAGCACCATAAAAAATCTACTGCCAATCATTAGCGGACTAGAGTTCTGCTGTGGCGACCCCTTAACTGGGAAAAGCTGAAAAGACAAACAGTTTTGATCATTGTAAATTGAACACAGTGTCTTTATTCCATACTGTTCTGCTCAGTACAGTAACGAGAAGGGAACCTTCTATAATGTTAAGGCTATTCTGGGCTCCAACTGTTCAGTGCTCAATAAAAACTTGAGCAGCAGTTGTGGAGAAACATCAGTCACAATTTTCCAAAGAAACACCCTATATATTTGCTCATTACTGAAGGTAAAAATGCCACCTACTGATTGCTTGGCTTCTATTTATTCCATGGCTTTCATTTTTATGCCAATTGCAGTAAATCACAGATGACAAGTAGTCACAATATAACAGTTCAGATTGCAAGTAGCCTTGACCAAATATCAAACAGTGCGAGAGTCATATCAGTCTAGCAAGGGAAGAGCTTTTAAGCATTCATCAACCAAATTATTTCACTTTGCAATTACCACTCTCTAGTTCCACTCACATACATTCAGGGTCGCAGCTGTAATAATATCACACCCCAATGTGTGTGATGCAATGGCTGGTACAAAACAAACTTAATTCCAAGAAATCATAACTTAAAGGGTCCACTCAGAACTTTGTGGCAGCCTGTTATTTTCAGTTTAAAATCAGTATTTTCCACAAAGTATGGGACAGTTGAAAGGTATTGCATTCTCATTTGCGACACTCTTTTCTAGTACCAAAATGACACATATTCTAATGTCTCTTCTCTCTCTTTTTCCACTCATACTTTTTGCTCTAAACTCCCTTTGCACTCCACATGCCCTGCACCTGTTGCTAATGCTTCAGCTGCCTTTATCTTTAACTAACTGGACAGACTCTTAGCACAACTCACAATCTCCTTCTATTGTCCAGCACTTTTTTTCCACTTTTTCATTGCTTTACATATTATCTCTATCTGTTTGATCTTCAGCCTGATGACTGCATTAATGGCACTTACTGTAAATACCAGAAACGTGACTGCTAAAACTGAATTGTATATTAGTATATACATTCTTACTAACTGTAAATATCATGCATGCAAATGGGCAATTATCATCTGTTACTCTGTTTTGCTTTGTTTAAATTTTGATTGTAAACTCCAGCTGGAGCCTGAAAAAGGTGCATTTGGATCAGTGTTCCACTCCTGTCAACAAATTCATAATTACATTAACAAAATATTTAGTAGCAAAAATATCCTTTTGGATGGATTTTGACATAATATTTTTGGGGGGAGACGGAGCTGGACATTAATTTCCTTGTTAAAAGATACATAGACAATTAAATAAAAAAGGATTATGGCCTTCCATAGATTCTGACTCTTCCATTAAGTGCAATTACAGCACATGCAAATAAATACTCGTTACTTAGCCTTATATTTACAGTCATACCTCGTGAGTATTGGGCAATTTAGTTCTTCAGTCCTATATCAGGGGCCACTCTCCTGTGCTGTTCAGATGGTCCAGGAAGATCATTATAGTTCATCCATGCATCACAGCATGTAGAACTTAAAGGGTTAAAGGTAGGCTTGGATTATTATCTGACATACAAAGCAGAGACTGGGCATTTATCTTAAACTCTTAAGGCCCCTCCACTTCATCCTTTCTATCACTGATGCTTCAGAACAATTTCTTCCTTCACCATCAACAAGCATACAGGAAGACAACAGCCACAGATCACTAAGAAGTTTAAAAGTTTTCAAGGTCAGGTATTATGGCTGGTCTGTCTAGGTCAATCACATATAGTGTTGTCATCTCTGTGAGAAAGCAATTTATAAGCACAAAACCAAAAAGAGTATTCAAAAACACATACAGCATTACGTAAAATAATGAGGTGAGTGGTGACACACAGAATGAAGCCATTCAGAAATGTAAAAGTGTGACTGCACTAAAGGAGAAACAGCATTGTGTGCATCAAATATGGTGGAACAATTTGGATAGACAAATTTAACTAGAAGATGCATGGGTAGTGTGCACTGCCCAGGGTATTACATAAAATGCTACTGTGCTCCATCCAGGCAGTGCCCATAATTCCCACATCAGGCACGCATACAACCCCTACTAGTATATTATATGGGGTGATTCCCACAGGATCATCTAAGCTTATTGGTACACACACTGCTAGCCATAGGCCAATATATATTGTTCCCATTCACTCGGGCAGCAGAATGCTGTCTAATCCTTTGTGCTGCATGTGATGCAGCATATGCCCTGGATCCATAGCTGATATAATACTGTACATTTGCTAACACAGAATATCATTTATTATAAATTTAGAATCCTGAAGGCATGCTTCTGCAGCTTGGATACATCTAGTGGCAAATTAAAGTATGTACCTTACACCTGCAGTCATTTATTTATGGCGTGAACCCTATTACATAATACGGCAGTATGGAAGCAGCTACAGCTTGGGAATATTGCAACACTGTTGGACAGACCAAGTTGTTGTTGGTTGAACTGGCTGCAGTGGTACGTAATGCAAGGCAGAGGTGGACATGGACATTTGTGGTACTGGTAAAATAGCATCTGATCTACAATTATGGGTCTGGGTAAGAAAAAATGCAAAATAAAACTAATGTACAGATTAATACACTCAGGCTATGCATGTAGGTGTAGGTGTAATGACTCATCACAATGTGCATCAGATATTACCTTAGCCACACATGTCAAAAGTGTAGGCAGGGCACAGTCATCATCATCATTTACATGGGTGGGAGTGAGGACAGTGACAGATTACTGAAATTCTGCTGTGGATGTAAGGACTATGGGAAGTGGATGTCATAGCTACTCAGGTGGACAGCAGGTTGGGGAGTCAGGGGTGATGTTTTCCAGTGGAGCTTCCATGCTGTGAACAGTGGCCATGTGAAACATGTTGCCTTACAATGCCAAGGCTTAATGTGTTCTGCACAAGAAGTCTGTAGCACTTTGACAGCATCTATGAGAATACTTCTTGGCAGCTGGTGAAGAGGATTAAAGAGCTGTTTTGATCCAGTGGTCCAGGGTTTGATGCCATCAGTCTCCACTGCGTAAATGTATGACTCTGAACAAGTCACTTAACCAGACAGCACTCCCAGGCTGAGCCTTAAAAACTGGTCAGTGGAGATCAATGCCCTACCCCAGTTAACAAATACAAAGACAATTTGAATTTAGAAAACCCTTTGACACAGTAAACAGATTTTTTTTATTTAACTCATTACATCCAAGTGATGCCTCCAGGTGCATCTCCTACTGACACCTCTAGGCTTTAAATTTTGCTTGTTCATATTTGCATCAATAATTCTAAAAACATGCTATGTACTAGGTTGTAAAACATTTCATCATAAAGCTTACACAATGGCAAACTCAACTGCATTGCTATTTGACCTCTGCCTAGTGCAGGTACATAGATATTAACTGATTTTTTTATGATATTAATTTATATAGATATAATTTTCACATTTTTCTAAATATCTCAACAACCAGGTAACAGAGACAGAACTCCTTAGCCTCATATGAAAGCTCTCAGCAAGATTATTAAAATGTTGCTAACAGTACATGTGTAACTTGAGTGGTTGCAGAGATATTGTAAGTTGTTTATAAAATATTGCACATAATAGTTACTGTGTTTACTGTGACTTTTAAAAATTCAGTTTAAGACCTAGAACCTAAAGAATACTACAACTTTAAAAATAGTTTGTGCTGAAGAGTTTGGCATTTATACTGCTTTCATAACCCCTATGGTTCCAGAGATATGAACATTTGTTTGAAATGTGAGGACATAATTTGACTCTGTCAAAAGGCTTAGGCTCCACCCATTGGAAGTTACAGCACAGCTTTCCTGAGCTCCACTGGAGTTTGTCTTTTCGGCTTTTCCTGGTTAGGGGTCTCCACAGTGGAACTCTGGTCCGCTAATGATTGTTAGTCGATTTTTATGGTGTCGAGTTGCCAGCCTGACGCCCAACCTTCAGCAAAGGCACGCCCATTCACACATGTCTTTCGAATGCCACTCGACCACTGGGAGGACATACAGACTCCACACAGAAGGCGCTCCAGCCGAAAATCGAACAGGAGAACCTCTTGCTGTGAGGCAACAACGCTACCACTGTACCACCGCGGCTTCAAACTTTTGAAATGTGTGGGTTATCTGACGATTTTAATCAGGAAACTAAAGTCTTTAAACTGTCTGAAGAATATCAATATAAAATACTGCTGTTTGCTGATGACATATTATGTTATATTATGGACCATATAAATCAGTACACAATATATAGTTTTACTAAAATATTTCAAGAATTTTCTACAATGACATTTAATGAAGAGTCAGTCTTCATACCTAAAAAATGAGTAAATCTCTAGGTAAAAGAATAAGTTTAAATGGAATAAAAAAGAAGTTAGATACCAAGAGACAAATTTGTTTGGTTACAAATAGCTTACTTTATAAAAAAATAATTTTGATAGTATTACAGAAGTAGTGATCCAAGCATCTAAGAAATGGAATAATGCATTCTCCACATTTGCAGAAAAATAATGTTAATAAAGATGGTAGTCATACCTAAAATATTACAAATTTTGCAAACATGATTAATCTCAGATAAAAACTTAATTAAAAATGGAAAAGATTATTATTTATGGCATCCCTTGAAACCTAAAATAACACACTTTAGTGATATTAGAGCACAGTAAAAAAGAGAGTGAATTTTCAGATATTGAATCACATAAAATTGAATCAATATTTAAAACCTTGGTTATTGGGTGAATGAATCATATATAAAGGACAATGGAAAGTAATAAAATATATATGCATATAGGGCCTCACAGAAATAAAAATATATGGTTAATCCATTATGAATTGTAAATCATAAAATGTTGTGGTTTCTTAAATTACATCTAAATTGGAAATAGACATCAAAAGTGCAGTCCAGCTATATTGCTACAATATTAAACAATATTAGACATTTCCTGGCTAGATATTCTACTCTCAAGAAATGTGGGTTTGTGCTATTTCCTATAGCTAATATGTTACAAAGGATTAGTCCAGATAAAATCACATTAGCTAGCAGATCTAGGAGACTCTCTCTCTCTCTCTCTCTCTCTCTGATGCACTCTCTGTGGGAGCAATAAACATGCCTTGTTGAAGTTTCAAGTAGGTTATTCACTTAAGTAGGTAAATGGATGAATGTTCGCAGTATCTGGACTAATTGTTTGTACTATGTTTCTTGTTAGTCCTGTTACCATCTGGGTCACAGGAAGGATACCAGACTTCATTTGAGCCTTCTGCATTACTTCTTGGGATTTATGGAAATTATGAATATAATAAAGATGAATTTATAAAAAACATAAGGTAGTTTACTGGCAGGACTATTTTGAAGGATATATGGTAATGACTATTAACATGTTTATTAAAATGAGTTTAAATAAATCAGAATGGATATTGGCACAAAGTTTAAGAGAAATAATATATAAAATGCAGTCTACGAGTACTGAAGAAAAATTACCATTAATGTTAAATTACCTATCAACTGTAATCAAAGGAGAAATCAGCTCTAAAAGAAGCTTATCTAAGTTATATAAATGTATTTTCAATTATGATAAGAATAAATAAATGATTATTGGAATCTCTTGTGTATATTCAACTTAATACAAATGAGGAGGACAATAAGAAGTTAATATGGGCATCGGTAAGATTACAACTACAACTCCACACTGGAAATATTTACATGGAATTATATCTGTACAGTATTTTTATACCATATGAAGTGAGTGAGTTAGCTTTAGCAAACAAAATTAAGTAAGTGCATTATAACTATCTGGGTGAGAATTTAAAAAAATTCTTTAAAACTTTATTGTCAGATAATTGTATATTGACATGATCAATAATTATTATGAATGCACCAACACACAATGGTCTCAAAAAAGAACAAACTATGTTATTCTGGATTCTGTTTGCTGTCACTAGAATGACAATCACTAAAAAATGGAAATGTGAATAATCTCCTACTCTTCAAGATATTCCAGATCTTGCACTAATTTATATAAAATGAAAAGGAAAACATTAAATTAAGATCTAACATTCATAATCCAAACTTTAAATGTTGGATCAAATTGGAAATGTGTTAGATAAAAGCTGATAAAATATTTAGTGTCAGATTGTTTCTTTTACATCTGTACTATGAATTTTATGGATGTTATGTATTTGCCATATTATTTGTTGTTCCTTGCTAAGCAAGAAAGCATGGCGACAGCTGTGGCAGTGCTAGAACATATGCTTACTCATCCAAATATGTGTCACACAGACTGGTACAGGACACATGTGAGTGGCATATTAATACATGCATAACTTGCAACATAGGTTGTTTCAGATGTGGCCCTGACATACCTGGAGAACACATACTGTATATGGATAGGTGTCAGCTTAATTCACATTCTTCTGTCATACACTACCCCTTGACACTCTGTGCCCGTTGGCTGAGGTCCCTCTGATTCTAGCTTTGACCTCCTCATTCAGACTTCCCTTCTCTTCAACCGACCCTCCTAGATACATGAAGCTGTTAACCCCTTTTACTCTTTTCCCTTCTATCTCAATTATCAGCCTTTTCTGATTTCTCCCATTTGCTATTATTCCAGCTGTTTTATCTGTACTCAGTTTAACCCCATGTGCCTTAAGTTTTACATTCCATTCCTCTATCCTTTGGTGATGTTCTTAATCAGTGTCTGCCTCTAATTCCACATTGCCTGCATACTGCAGCTTTGTTGAGCTGCCTCCTCAGAACTCTTTGCTAATGTAGTCCATCAGCAGTATGAACAGCAGTAGGGTCAGAGCTGAACCCTGATGCACATCCAATCCCACTGGGAACCCCTGTCAGAGTCTGAACACTGTTCATACTTGAGTCATTGCGTCCTCATACACAGTCTGTACTAATTCTACCAATGTTTCTGGGACTTCAAATCACTGCATGACTGTCCAAATCAGCTTTCGTGGGACCTTGCCATATGCTTTCTCCAAGTCTAGGAATGGCCATTTGGACCATTTCCTCATCTCTACTTCTTTTCAACTATCCGTCTCACTGCAAACATTGGGTCAGTTGTGCTGCACCCTTATATAAATCCAAGCTACTGCATTTGTTTATCAGTCAGCCTCTCCAGAACTTTCATGAAGTGCGACAGGAGTTTGATACATCCGTAATGACCCCAGTTGTGGATGTCTCTTATATATATATATATATATATATATATATATATATATATATATATATATATATATATATATATATATATATATATATATATATACACACACACACACACACACACACACACACACACACACACACACACACACACACGCGCACACACACAGACGCACACACGCACGCACGCACACATACACATGCACATGCACATGCACACACACACACACACACACACACACACACACACACACACACACACACAAACACTGGCGCTAGTATGCTTATTTTCTCGTCATCTCTCTAGCCTGTTCCATCTTTTCTGTCTCCCACATTTTCCTGCACTCTTTCTTTCTTTCTTTTTTTTGAAGACTTCCTCAAATTCTGCATTCCACCACCAGCTTTTCTTATGTACTTTATTTCATAGCTTTCCGTTCCACACTGCTATGAGTACCCACAGGAGCCATTTCTCCCCTATCTCACCCAACATCTTGATCATATCTGCTGTGACCTCATCTGAGCCTGCTGCTTTCCCAGACTTCAGTTCCCTTGCTGCTGTTCTTTCTTCTTCTTCTAGGGTTCATAGTTCATAGTTTAGTTCATAGTTTTAGTACTAAGCTAACTGCCCTTGCGAGCCATTTTAAGCCTAGCCAATTATCCCTTGTGAGACTCAAACCCTGCACCTTGTGTTTGTAAGGCAAACACCTTAGCCATTAAGCCACCCTCCCAATGTTTCATCTTTCATCATCATCTTGGGCAATACAGCTTTAGTGCGGTTTTCTTCATTATGAAGCTGCTGAAAATACTTTCCTGAGCAGGCTGTTGCTGCCATCCCTTATGAAAGGTGTCTGACTATTTTCTTTATCTTTCTATCTTTACCTTGCAACCAGAAAGAGTTTCTTTGTGCCATTTATTGTGTCATTTTCCAGAAGCTGGTAGAGTGCCATGGATACCTTGTTCTTTGCTATTGCATCTCTTCTGTTAGCCTCTTTGTTAACCAGACAGTATTTCTAGCCTGATCCATCTTTTCCATCTCCATTTACCTGCATTCCTTTCTTTTCGTGATTTCCTGAACTTCTGAACTCCAGCACCAGCTTTCCTTATGCACCTTATTTTTCATGCCTGGCTCAGCCACATACCTGTCCTGCAGTCCTCACACATGCTGTTTTGAGGTGCTGCCATTCTTCTTTAACTCTCCCTATTTCTTCTTCTTCCTAAGGTGCTAGAGCCCTGAGTAATTCCTTGAAGTCTCCCAAAAGCATGTGGGAAAATGTGTTATGGTCTGATGAGACTAAGGTTGAAGTTTTTGGCCACAATTCCAAAGGGTAAGTTTGGCTCAAAAACAACACTTCGCATCACCAAAAGAACACCATCCCCATGGTGAAGCATGGTGGTGGCAGTATCATGCTTTGTTTTTTATTCAGCTGAAAGTGGGGCTTTAGTCAAGGTGGTGGGAATTCTGAACAGTTCCAAATACCAGTCACTTTTGGCACAAAACCTTTAGGCATCTGCTAAAAAGCTGACGATTAAGAGAGATGTCACCTTTTAACATGACAATGACCCCAAGCATACATCCAAATCAACAAAAGAATGGTTTCACCAGAGGAAAATTAAAGTTTTGGAATGGCCCAACCGGAGCCCAGACCTAAATCCAATAGAAAATCTGTGGGGTGACCTGAAGAGGGCTGTGCACAAGAGATGCCCTCAAAATCTGACAGATTTGGAGCACTTTTGTAAGGAAGAGTGGGCAAATATTGCCAAGTCAAGATGTGCCATGACTCCTACCCAAGAAGACAGAATTCTGTAATTAAATCAAAAGGTATTTCAACAAAGTATTAGTTTAAGGGTGTGAACACTTATGCTACCAGCTTATTGCACTTTTTTATTTTTTATATTTTTCCCCTAACAGATTTGTTTGTTTTTCAATTGAATTATACAAGTTATAGGTCACATTAAAAGTGGGAAAAGTTTTGAAATTATTTATTGTGGTCTCATTTTTAATATCACAAAACCTGGCATTTTAACAGGTGTGTGTAAACTTTTTATATCCACTGTACGTGTGTACTTACATGTTGCATTTTTTTTGTCTTTCTGTTTATCTATCCTCCTTCTACAGGTTCAGCAGTGATGCAAGATGTAGATTGGTGTGGCCACCTGGATATGGTCAAGCTGTTGTGCATGGTGCTAGCTGACTAGCATTTACCAGGCCTGCCATTAATCAAGGAACGAGGGTCACTTTGCTGCAGGCAACTTGGCTTGCTCACTGGTGCCCGTTTCAGAGGGGACAGAGAATATTCATCTGAGAGTGGCCTGGTGGGCTCCTGTTGGATATTAAACATCAAGTGTGATGATTGGTTATGTCCAAGAAGTGCCAGTAGCTAAACTCCTGCATTGGAATTATGGAGTACCTCCTGGTGCAGCTGACAGAGTTGCATTACTGGCCCTTAACCATCTGGACACCTATGGCAGCGCTTGACAATGATGTCAGCCATGGCGCTGACTGACATCTGGGGGAGGATACTACTCTGGGTAGAGCAGACATAATCTTTCTCTTGTGTAATTAGGTAAAAGGAACCACAAGAATCATCGATATCATGGACCCCAGGATCATGAGAGACTCTCTGTCTGAAATCTGAGACTGAGATCAGAAGCTCGGGAAGATTTCCAGATAAAAATTCACCTGCTCCTGTGTAAAAAAGAAGCAGCCTTTTTCTGCAGGGTGTCTATAAGACATTCTAGAAAGACAATCCTGCGTGATGGTGTCATGGCTTTTTGAATATTTATCTAGAACCCAGGAGTGGTCAGAAGATGTGAAACCCACAGTAATGACTCTTGACATCTGTGAAAATACTCTGCAAAGATTAGAATGTCATTTAAATAAGGAAATATGTGAATGCAATTCACTCTACAATGAGCTATGACTGGGGCAAGATACTTTGTAACACCCTTGGAGCATAGATAACCAAAAGAGTAATGCAGAAAACTTATAATGTGACCCAGACACAGAACATCTGATACATTTCCTAAATCTTTGGCTATGGGAATGAGAAGGTATCTTTTTAGATTTAATCTTAGTGTGAAGAAATTAGACACTGTCATTTGAGCTAGTATGTCTGGCTGAAAATTTTGTACATAATTTCAGATTAACCTATGTATTATATCCTGGCATGACTAGCTATGATATTGTAAATAAGTTCTTACATGTTGATTTATAATCTGTACAAAATGTCTTAAAGATTTGAACAGTGTTCTTTTACATTTCTAACTGTGCATATTTGTGAAGAAGATTCTAAATGCAGACTGTCAGAATCAGCTATTCTGTAGATGATGTCATCAGAATGCTGACAGTTGCTATGTGTAGGAACTTTAGTAAACAGCTGTTGGTTGATTTTCAAAATATGAAATGACAATTTGTACTGGAACAGTTGTGACAGTTAAGCTAGTCTATAAAAAAGCCTGCTGAAGACAGCAGTTGTCAGTTGTTGTCAGTTAACAGCCAGTTATAGTTGCCAGTTGCAGTTGAAGGTTGTTCACAGTTGTACTGTGCAGTGGATACTAAAAAAAACTCACCAAGAACCGTAAGCCTGCCTTTTGTTCTGTTGTAACAATTTAGTTTAGATCAGGGACAGTGTTCTTTAGTCACATAGGAAAAATTATAACTAATCAGTTAGAATTTTTCTAAATGTTGGATTTCTGTTCTTCAGTATTGATTTCATTTTCTTGGTGTCTGAGTTCTGTTTGTTTATTGGAAATTACTGTTTTATATTTATTTAATCATTTTGTTTATTATTAAATATTTTTATTAACTTACATTGTGGCTGGTCAATCAGTGTTTTCTTTAGTGATTTGATGAGAGTGCTTATACCTGCTTTGATAACATCCCAGGCCACTCTGAAAGCCTGGCTGGTTTAGGACACCCCTTTGAAAGGGCATGTGATGCTCTGATTGGTGGTAGCTTGTTACTGTATTATTTTGGGAAAGGGGCACAGCTGGAAATCTGTGCCAGGCTTTCCCAGAAGTGTTTGGATGTGTGAAATTAAATGTATTTAATTGTGAATGTATCAGAGGTCTTAAACTGGGACACATTGCTCTGAAGTGTGTAATAAGGAGTTGCATTAAGGGTGGACAGAAGAATGCAGTCTAGTTCCAGGTTATAGAGTGTGTTCCTGTTGTGCTCTTAGGGGAAATTGTGAAATATTACTCCTGTTTAAGTGACGGTCTCACATTGGCGTCAGTAGTGAGGATTGGAGCTCCTTAGTTTCTGAACCAGAAGAGTGGGAAACATCTCTTTATTGTTGGCAGTCTGGTGGGGTATTATCCAGACATCAAGGTTAGCATAAAGCTACCTTGGGGAACGAGAGGTAACAAGACTCTGAAGGGTCAATATCTTGAATTTTGGAACTTTCACATACAGATTTAGGAAAGAAAGACCTATAACTGATCTTCAAAAATAGTCTTTCTTTGGTACCAGAAACATTTTGGAATAGAAGCATTGGCCTCTTTGATTAATGGCAATCATTCTGTGACTCATAGGGTGAGTGAGAACTGAAGAACCTAAGGAAAATATTCTGTTTGGTTAGGGATGTTGGGAGGAATCTCCTGAATTACCTTTAACATCCAAGAGTCTGTCGTCACACTCTTTTGCCAAAAGGGTATGTGTAGTGCCATTTAGTGGAACAGATTTTGAGAGATAGGGGCAGAAGTTGTGAAAAGAATGCTGATACAGTCATTCTAATGTTGTAGAATGTCCCAATTTAGGAAGGGATCCTTGATTCTTGTTGTTTCCCTTCTGACATTTTTTTTTATTTCCCTGTTTGGTTTGAGAAGGCAGGGTTTGTTTATTTTATTTATTAAATGAGAAAGAGGATATGGGAGATTTGTAAGGGGGAGGCCTGAAAAATCTAACTCTCTGAATTAATTTCCCTCTCTCATCAAATTCTTTGATAACCTGACAAACAGACGAGCCAAACAAAACCTGCTTATTTAGAGCTTAATTTAGAATTTCAGCCTTTTATCTTATCAGAAATGGTTTGATTATGTACCCAGATGTAACTCCTCAAAACTAAATCTGAAGCAATAAAAACAGTATCTGCACAACCATACAGACTCTTTAAGGCATGTTTAGATAATATATGTTAGAAACAATATAATTAAGATAGGCACCATGTATATACTAATATACTAAGTATACTAAGTATTGTAGCTAGTTCTTTCAAACAGTCTGTGCAATAAAGAACAAACTTCCTAATATAGGTCTGGTAGTTAAGAATTCTATATGCCAAAGTGAAGAAGAAAAAAAATCTCTTAACAAATTTTCCAATATCTTCCCCTCATTGTCCACAGGTGAAAGTTTGAAGGACCCCAGGAGTCTATTCCTTGATGGCAAAGATGTAGAAATGACTCTGTGGTCAGACTTAAGGTGAGAAAATAAATACTACTTAATTTAAGAAATGTTATAAAACATATCTGCTTTTTTGAGGACTGAAGGTTGGAATCACGGTTGTTACAGACAGCATTAAATCCAAGCTCCAAAGATGGCACTAGTGAAGGAACAGAAGTAGAATGAGGCATATCTACTTGCAACATATCATACTATCTCCTCAGTTACTATCTCCTCAGTTCAGGGGAAGCATCCATTTGTTCCCATAAAAACACACCATTCTTCCTGGCTGTAGTCTGAAAAAAAGAAAAATTGTCCATAGGAGGTTGCGTGGACCAATCTTCCTCTGAATCTGAGATGTGTACTTGAGAAGCTGCAGGAAAAAAAGCCCTGGAGCTCTACATGTCTAAATCAGAATCCTCTACCATGTCTTCTTCAGGAATATTTCTACTGACCTGATTTACAGGTAATGTATTCTGAGTACCAGGATTAACTATCTGTAACAGTTTCATGGCCAAGGTAAGAATCATCTTTTCTAATATATACCATGTCTTCTAATGAACAATGTTTAACATTTTCTTTTTTTTTTTCTTTACAGATATCTCTAATGACTAAGGGATGTTTGTTCAGCCCCAATCAAGAGGCCTCCCCCCCCCCAGACATTTCAAGCAATATTCCCTTGTAAGTCGCTATGTCCCAGTAAAGATGGTCCTACCATGTCCAGTTCAGACACTGGAACAGCTGAAGAAGAGGGATCATAGTGATTGAAAGGACTACACCAGAGGAAGCAAGAGAGGTAAGTGAGTGGTCTGAGGAACAACTTGGCTGCCACTACAGAGTCATCCACCATTAGCTGAGGTTAAGACTGAGCTTATGGAGTCTGCACAGGCTCTTTGGTAAGTTTTTTTCTTTCTTTTTAGGAACTACAAAAGTCAGACCACTAGGAGTAATATAATTTTCTATGCTGTGACCAAGGAGGTTGCTTTGTTTGTGATAAGGATCTCTGGAATCAGGCAGTTGGAAGACAAGCTGTCAATTAATTTGCAAAAGCAGCACACTTGCACCTTGACATACAGAATCCCCACAACACTTATGCAGAGATAGCACACTACATTCCGGCCAGAAATACCTCTAAATAAATTTTAGTCTGACAGCAAAAAGTGGCAGGTAAGCTGTCAAAGAGTGAATACAAGCACTCTTTAACCCATAGTCATCCCTGCGCAACTAAAACACTTCCCTGCACTAAACTTTCCTTTTAAAATATAAAACTTTAAACAATCAGTAAATTCTGGCACCAAGTAAGCTGAAGTTAAAAATAGTTGTCCCTAGCAGAAAACTTCTATTATTTATTTTTTTATTGCATTTATTTTACGGAAAAGTGCACTGGCATAAAAGAGCTCATTTTCAGTGGAGGCCCGGGAGAAAAGCTCCAACAAGAATATAGAGCTTAGGTTATAGAGCAGGTACATAGCCAGGAAGAGTTGAAATGATTTTTCAGTATTTGTTTGAAGGTGGTGGTGCTGCCTGTGTTTCTTTTAGAAGGTGGAAGTGAGTTCCATAGTTTGGCGATGGTGAAGGAGTAGAGGAGTTGACCAGCAGGAAAGGTGGGCTTTTCTACTTTTAGATGTAGATGATTTTCAGATCTTAATTGTCTTCTGGGTAGATACTTGGCAAGTAGTGTCGAGAGAGGAGGACAGTCTGTGGGTCTATAGATTATTTTGTGTGCTGTAGTTGGGTGAATGAGAGATGGTGGGGGAGTTCCAGCCAGAATAATTGTTTCAGTGAGTTATAGTGGTGGGATGAGAATTTGGCCTTATATGGACCTATTACAAAAATACAAGGTTTATTAAAAGGACAGAATCATTAAATTAAAATAAAAGTAAATAAAATAAATTAAATAAAAAATATGGAAATGAAAAGAAGACTTTTTAAATACAAACATAAATAGTACATTTCTGTGTGGAATGGTTCCTCCCAAAGGGGTCTGATATGCCAGAACGTAGCTGAAGGCAGGCTTTACTGGAAATGCTCACTCAGACTTTGCCACAGACTGTTGTGAGGGAAAGGTTAGTTTGTTTTTGCTTTCTTGTAATTTCTATTGCTTCATGCCTTCTATTTTGTATATTGTGGTGTATTTTCTTTATACTGTGTTTTGCTTGTATTCTTCTTTCAAATGCATATTTAAACAAGGAAAGAGACCAGATCTGTTTCTGTTGCGAGTTACACAGAAATTAGAACAGGTCAGTTAAGGTGAATTACCTGTTAACTGAGGGTGGAGCTAGGAACTAAGCCTTGTATTTAAGGGACAAAATAAAAGATTTCAAGGCTTTACTGGAAAATCTCACAAACACTCTGCAATAGACTGCTGTGAGGGAAGGGTAGTTTGTTTTTGCTTTCTTGAAATTTATATTGCTTTGTTGCCTTCTTCTATTTTGTATATATTTCTAAACACATTGTTTTGTATTACTTGTGACACGGGCAAACCTATACTTACATAAAAGTAGCAAGAAACCCCAAAAGCAATGAGTGTGTTCCAGCAGCAAACCCAAGCAGAATTCCAAGCAAAACCACAGCTGGTAACAGGCAGAAAGGCAAGGCTCAACAGTTGTAAAATCCACAAGTTTTATTAAAAGTTAGTGCTTTTGCAGTGTTCACCGCCGCTTCATCAGACAAAACAATAAAGCAAATTAACTTTTATACTAAATTTCTATCAGTTAACACAACAATGCAGAATCCTAATTGATCCACATGGCATCTGATTTTAAAGCAACAGTGTCTAAAAACTGCACATAAAAAATTACAGTAAAAATACCAAGATGCAGAATAGTACATTTATCTACTTTTATTTGCTTTTAATACTGGTTTTAGGGGTATATGGCCATTCAGACCCATTCCCCTGTGTACTCCTAACCTTAAAATCCACTGTAATTCTGCATTTTCAGTCATATTTACTAAATCCTCCCATACTCACATTCACAACTTGTAAAACTTGGAATACAAATGTATGTGTGTTGCCCTTTTTTAGTGTGTGTTTTGCTAAAACAGTACAAACTTATATAAAAGTAATTAAACCATATCAACATAATGATATTTACAAACATTATACATTAAATATATTAACCCAGCCACTGGGAATGCACAAGCCAACGCATTTCTTTGTGCCGGTCCCAAGTCCAGATAAACAGGGAGGGTTGAGTCAGGAAGGGCATCTGGTGTATAATTTTGCCAAATCATACATGCGGACAACAGTACAGATATACATACCGGATTGGTCAAGACCCGGGTTAACAACGACTGCCACCAGTACTATTGGCTAACAGGGTGCTGGCGGAAATTGGGCTACTGTTGGCCGAAGGAGGAGAAGAGGGGGAAGGCTTGCCCGAAGGCAGGTAAAGGCTAGGACTGTGGTAGTGAGGGTGAGAACTTTGAATGTTGGCAGTATGACTGGTATAGGGAGAGAGCTAGCTGATATGATGGACAGAAGGAAGGTTGTTATATTGTGTGCACAAGAGACCAGATGCAAGGGGAGCAAGGCTAGGTGTATCGGAGGTGGGTTCAAATTGTTTTATCATGGTGTGGAAGGGAGGAGAAATGGTGTAGGGGTTATCTTGAAGGAACAGTATGCTAAGAGGGTTTTAGAGGTGAAAAGAGTGTCGGATAGAGTGATGTTTATGAATCTGGAAATTGATAGTGTAATGATGAATGTTGTTAGTGCATATGCTCCACAAGTTGGGTGTGCAATGGATGAAAAAGAAAAATTTTGGAGTGAGTTGGATGAAGTGGTGATGACTGCACCCCAGGGTGAAAGAGTGGTCATTGGAGTAGATTTCAATGGGCATGTTGGTGAAGGGAACAGAGGGGATGAGAAAGTGATGGGTAGGTATGGTGTTAAGCAAAGGAATGCAGAAGGTCAGATAGTAGTGGATTTTGCAAAAAGGATGGACATGGCTGTGGTGAATACGTATTTTAACAAGAGAGAGGAGCATAGAGTGACATACAAGAGTGGAGGAAGATGCACACAGGTGGATTATATCTTATGTAGAAGGGCCAGTCTGAAGGAGATTGGAGACTGTAAAGTGGTGGCAGGGGAAAGTATAGTTAGGCAGCATAGGATGGTGGTTTGTAGGATGACATTGGTGATCAAGAAGAGGAGGAGGAGTGTGAAGGCAGCACCAAGAATCAAATGGTGGAAAATGAAAAAGGGTAATTGTGAGGTGGAGTTCAGGGAAGAGTTAAGACAGGCACTGGGTGGCAGTGAAGAGTTACTGAATTGCTGGATATTTACAGCAGAACTAGTAAGGGAGATGGCTAGAAAGCTGCTTGGTGTGACATCTGGAAAGAGGAAGGAGGACAAGGAGACCTGGAGGAAGTACAGGAGAGTATACAGAGAAAGAAGCTGGTGAAGAAGAAAGTGGGATTGTCAGAGAGATGAAGAAAGTAGACAGGAGTATAAGGAGATGAGGTGCATGGCAAAGAGAGAGGTGGCAAAGGCTAAGGATAAGGCGTATGACGAGTTGTATAAAAGGTTGGACACTAAGGAGGGAGAAAAGGACCTGTACTGATTGGCTAGACAGAGAGACTGAGCTAGTAAAGATGTGCAGCAGGTAAGGGTGATAAAGGATATTGAGGGAAACGTACTCACAAGTGAGGAGAGTGTGTTGAGCAGATGGAAAGAGTACTTTGAGGGGTTGATGAATGAAAAGAATGAGAGAGAGAGAAGGTTGGATGATGTGTGGATAGTGAATCATGAAGTACAATGGATTAGCAAGGAGGGAGTAAGGATAGCTATGAATAGGATGAAGAATGGAAAGGCTGTTGGTGCAGATGACATACTTGTGGAAGCATGGAGGTGTTTAGGTGAAATGGCAGTGGAGTGTTTAACCAGATTGTTTAATGAAATCTTGGAAAGTGAGAGGATGCCTGAGGAATAGAGAAAAAGTGTTTTGGTACCAATTTGTAAGAATAAGGGTGATGTGCAGAGCTGTAATAACTACAGAGGGATTAAATCAGTCACAGCATGAAGTTATGGGAAAGAGTAGTGGAAGCTAAGTTAAGAAGGGAGGTGATGATTAGTGATCAGCAGTATGGTTTCATGTCAGGAAAGAGCACTACAGATGCAATGTTTGCTCTGAGAGTGTTGATGGAGAAGTACAGAGAAGGTCAGAAGGAGTTGCATTGTGTCTTTGTGGACATAGAGAAAGCATATGACAGGGTGCCTAGAGAGGAGTTGTGGTATTATATGTCACATTATTCAGGTACTTGTATACCCTGAGTCCCTTCGGCACAATACATAGCCTGATACACTCATTGAGATATGAATTATCAATCCTAAGTGTTTTGTACTTGGTTAAAGCATTTTGCAGTTTGTCCAAGGAATCTAAAGAAGTGTCAGCACAATCATCATTAATAATGGTGGATGGAGGTTTTTGAAAAATAGGTTTATCTTGCAGCCATTGATTAAACTGAGTAAGGTCCCCAGGAGCCGATGATACTCCATTCACTCGATCCACTGCTGGATCAGAAACGTTGCTGGAAGCAAGAAGTGCTGGCGTAGAATTAAATGCTTCACTATCTGAAGCTTGGATCTGCGCACTCGCGCCATGTGGAACTGACATTGCGTTGGTACTTGTATGACTCCCAGCACCAGATACAGCTTCCTGTTTACCAGGCAAATTAGAACCCTGTAGAATGGAGACAAACCCTTGACTTAAGGACGTTAATAAATCAAGAAGCTGCGAAGGTTGACCAGCAAGCTTACGTATCTCTCCAACTTCACTTCCCATTTGGGCTGCATGTGAACAATTGGAAATAGTATGCCCCTCAGAGGACTCCATAAAAACAAAAACCACAGAAAAGAGTCACAGTCCAGTTCAACAAAACTAAAAATCCAAATCCTGGACCACAAAGGGCACAAAACTGCTGGCTGGTTAAGAGTAAAGTTTATTTAACGCCACTGAAATTGCACACGCGTTTTCATCCAAATATCTCTCAGACTTCCTCAGAATCAAAAAAAACATTCCACTTAGGTTAATTTATACAAGCATCAATTAAGAAAATTAATAACCAGCAAAAATGTAAAGAGCCAGGCATAAAAAGCAAAAAGAACATTGAAAATAAACTGAAATATCTACCTGATATACTGCTTTAAAACAGGAAACTTGATAACTAGAATTAATAAAAGTATATTGTATGTTTAAAAATATACACAAATGTCACATAATGACCTGGATATGTATTATTGGTTAAAAAAGTGTATAAATATAAAAAAAAAAAAATCTTCATTTGGAGATTTTGTGACCACTCCCAGTTTGAAGTCATCAGCAAACTTTGTCAGCCACAGACCTTTAGTCTTTGCTTGTACTTCTGAGAAAGAGATTCCAAACAGTAGCAGTCCCAGTACTGATCCCTGTGACACACCACTGGTTACATGTCTGTTGTTGGAGGTATATTCCCCCATTTTGACTATATGTGTTCTATCAGTGAGCCAATTAGTAACCCATCTAATGATATATGGGTTGACACCTAGCTGGATGAGTTTGTCAATGATGCCCGAGTGGGGGAGAGTGTCAAAAGCCTTGGCTAAGTCTAGGTGGGCTGTATACACAGATTTCCCCTCGTCCAGGGCCTTGGCGACTTTCTTGAAGAAGTCTACCAGGTTTAACAGGCATGATCTCCCTTTGTCATATCCAGACTGAGTAGGGTCAGGTGTTTGGAGATTACCTATATCTTTGTTGAAGTCCATCATGATTCGCTCCATGACCTTGCAGATAAGGCTAGTCAGGCTAATAGGTCTATAATTCCTGGTGTCAGTGGAAGCACCAGCTTTGTGCAAGGGCATAACGGTGGCCGTTTTCCATTCAGCTGGGATGAAGCCAGTGCTTGGACTATGATTGAAGAGAGTACCCAGTGGTGTTGCTAATTCTTGTTGGAGGGCATGCAGGAAGTAACCTGGGATATCAGGGTTCCATAGATGTTGTGTTTTTGGCCTTAGAGAGGGAGTTTATGACCTGCTCTTTAGAGATACAAGGTAGGAAACAGGTGGTAGGGATGTCAGGGGTACATGTGGCAGTGACAGGGGAGTGAAGTTGTGTGGGAGACTGGTGATTGTGTGTTCATTACTTCTTTAATTCTCATCACAATCAAACCTTAGAGGTATGCAGAAGAGGTCGTTATAGCTTCTGTTGGAGATGGGGTCACTGTTTCTTTTACTTTTCTCACAGACTTCAGAGGTATACAAAAAAGTTACTATACTATGTGCAGATGCAGTGTACTGTATATTAGCAACAAAGTGGAATTCATTATTGTAGTCATTATGTTTTCCACTTTTGTCACAATCGCACACCACGCACATATAGTGGTGATTGCCTTTGGGAGGGAAGGGGTGAGGAGTCAAAAGGCATGCTATGTATATATATGAAAGCAGTCACTTAAAATGCATGACCATGGGCATCTGAACTTCTGCTTTCATCCCAATCTAACATCAGAGGAATGCACAGGCAGTGACTGTCATTTTCTATTCCCAGATAGGATATGTGTGTCCTTACAACAATTGTATTATTAGTTTATTGTGAGCTACTATTTTGTCAGCTTTGAACATTAACCCTTGGGCACAACTTATAGGTTCATAGGTAAGTACTAGGCTATCTGCCCGAGGGCATCTATAAGCCTAGTCAGAATGTGTTGGCTTTCGCCACTCCCTTAGATTAGTTCCCTGTGCCTCGGTCCAGCAGAGCCATTAGTTCCCTGTGCCTCTGTCCAGTAGAGCCACTGCAGTGATCCCCGGGGTAAATTTTCTGTTTCTGATCCACTCGTCAAGGTTTCTCTTAAAGAGTGTTAGTGAGGGGCTCTGCCTAATGTAGACTGGAATCCTGTTCCAAAGCATGTGGAGTCTCTGGAACAGGAATCTATCCCTCCAACACGTCCTATTTATCATTGTGGTGAGGTTTTGATCCCTAGAGCGTGTGGCTCTTGGAGATTTGTTTTTTTTAGGTGGAGCATGTCCATCAATTCTGGGTTGGATATGGCCTTGTATGTCAGGCAGAGATCACCTCTGAGTAAGCGGTATGCAACCGAGTACAGCTGGAGTTTCTTCAGTCGGGCTGCATTGGGCATATGTTTGAGGCCAGTAATCCTCTTGGTGAGGTTCTTCTGTGGTCTTTCCAGCTGTTGCAGGTGTCTTGTAAGGCACATCCCAAATGGGGCATTGTACTCTATGATGGTCTGATGAGTGATGAGTAGAGGGGCGCAATAACCTCTTTTGTTCTAGATGCGAACCCTTTTGTGATTAGGTGGGCCACATAGAAGGATTTTCTAACCACTTTGGCAATATGATTATCAAAGGAGAGATTACTATCTACTTGGGTCCCCAGATACCTTATTACATTTTCTGTATTTAGGGGACTACCACGTATGTGGTAGTTCTTGGGTACTTTGTTTTTTCCAAAGGGGATGACTATGCACTTTTTGGCATTTAGCTTGAGGCCATGATTTTGACACCAGGTATCCGTCTCAGTGAGACCCTTCTGGAGGATGTCTGTATCAGCTGGAGAGTCAATTATGTCCCCCAGTTTGCAGTCGCCTGTGAACTTGGTCAGCCATAGTCCTCCTGTGCTTGCCTGTACCTCTGAGAAGTATATACTGAACAGGAGGGGTCCCAGGACTGAGCCCTGGTGGACGCCCCTTGTAACTGGTTTAGAGTCGGACCTAGAGCCTGCAACTCTCACCATGTTTGTTCTATCCGTGAGCCAATTGGCAACCCATCTTGTGACACAGGGGTTTATGTTCAGGCTGATGAGCTTGTCTATAATAACAGAATAGGGAATGGTGTTGAAAGCCTTTGCGAGGTCAAGGTAGGCTGTGTGGACCTCCTTTCCCTCATCTAAAGCTTTGGTAACTGTCTCAAAGAAGTACACCAGGTTTAGAAGACATGATCTGCCCTTAAGAAAGCCAAACTGGGTAGGGTCCAATGTTTGAAGGTTCCCAATGTCTCTGTTAATGAATTCCATGATGATGTGCTCCATAGCCTTGCAGACCAGGCTAGTCAGGCTTATAGGGCGATAGTTCCTGGGGTCCGTTGTGGCTCCACCTTTGTAGAGCGGGATAACTGTTGCTGTGCACCACTCTATGGGTACGTAGCCTGTAGAGAGGCTGAGTTTGAACAGTGTGTTTAGGTGAGGGGTTAGTTCATTTTGGAGCTCGTGTAAGACACAGCCTGGGATATCATCTGGTCTCATTGAAGCTGTATTTTTGGCTTTGGATAGGGCTGTTTTAACCTGTGTGTCAGTGATTGCCGGGGCACTACATTCTTCTCGTATGGTTATGGGCCCTTTAGGGGGTGAGAGGGGTTGAAGTTTGCACTAAGCCTGTCTGCCAGAATGTTGGCAATATCAGTTGGTTCAGTGCATTTTGTGCCATTCTGTACTAACTCAGAGCACCCATTGATTGAAAATAAAAAGGTTTTAATAAATTCAAAGCGTAGATAAAATAAACAAATACAAAATAACCAGATTTAGCGCGCTTTCGTCTCGTATCACGAGACTTCCGCAGAATCAACAGTAATCCATTACCAACTGCCTAAATACCCTTGAATTGTGGCTAGCAATCAATAAATTGTCATAGCAATAAATCAAAGCACTTAATCACAATAATATAACCATATAGTCCCAAAATACACTTCAAATACAATACACTTCAAATTAAATAGTATCATGTCGTGTATCATAAACAAAAACTCTGTACTGATTGTACAAATAGGGTATATCTTGAAAAACATTGATATACTTAAAAACAAGAAATATGTTAACCTTAAATAATAAAAATATAGATGTATACATATAAAAGGTATAATAAATAAATATAAATATGCCTGCAGACTAAAAAGTATGAAATGTACATATAAATATAATGACAACACAAATACCTATAAAATTAACAATTTAAATACTATATGAAAAGAAGAAATAAAATATATTATTAATATTTTAATTGTAAATTATTTGAATTGTAAAATTTATTCATAAGTATATTTTGGTTGTAAGTGTGTACATGAATACATTTGAAAATTATTTGGGATCCAATGCCAATATTTTCAAGGCAGGCTTTAGAGAAATATGGTCATTCATGCCCAAATAGGAGCATAAATCCTATCTAATTTGCCATATTATTTCACGATATTCTAAAAAAGTCTCCCAATCTCCACCCCTCTCCCTTTTCTTCACTTCTTCTAACACCCAAAATTTTATATTTGTGTTTTTACATTTTAGTGTATGCCTGAAAAGTGCATTATTTTCATTCTTTTTGTTAATGTCTCTCATATGTTCATAGATTTGGGTTCTAAAATTCCTTTCTGTTTTCCCCACATAGTAGGCCCAGCAAGTTTTACAATATGCGAGGTATACCACTCCTTTGGTATAGCAGCTGGAATAACTGTAACCTTTCAATCTAAAACCAATTCCAGGAATGATTAATTCTTTTTCTCCAGCTAAAAATGGACACTGCGCACATCTACCACACTTATGGGTACTTATTTTACTCTGTGCCCCTCCATCCTTATTACCCCTCTTCTTCTCAAGGATGTTTTTCAGGTTCATGTTCCTCCTATAACTAAACCTAAGGGGTTGTTGGAAAATTGTTGTCTTATTTGTCATTCTACTGAATGTATTCCAAATTCCATTAATACATTTTTTCAACCAACCTATATCAGCATAATATGTTAAAGTTAATCGTGGTATTTCCAATGTATTAACTATAACCCCCTCAACCTCTGTTAAATTTCTCTCAAGATGTTTCTTAATGTTTAGTGTATATGCACTCAAATCTCCTTCATGTGACAATAGTGGACCATATTTGGTACCACGGTTCCTGATGACTTCCTTTTTAATATTCTGGATCATCCTGTTAGGGTAACCTCTCTCTTTAAATAAATTGTGTACAACTTCCATCTCTTCCTTAAACTCGTTCATATTAGTTGTCATTCTTGAGACCCTAATCATCTGACCTTTTACAATGTTCTTTTTCAAGAACAATGGATTGTCACTCTGATAGTGTAAGTAAGAGTTAGAGAAACACTTCTTTCTATAAATCCTGGATTTGTACCCCTTTTTAGTCTTCTCTTTATTTATCATAACATCTAAATAATGGACCTCATCCTTGTCATATTTGAAAGTAAATTGGAGGAAATTGGTAGTACTGTTTAAATATTCAGTAAAATCCATGATTCCTTTATCCGTCCCATCCCAAATAATGAAGATATCATCCAAAAAACGAAAATATTTTATTATTTGTTGTTTAAACCATGAACCAAAAACATCTGAGAGTTTCCACTTAGGTTCTTGACATAGATAAAGAACACTTTGTTGTTATCTTTGGAGTCCTTGGCAATTTTTCTTTCGAAGCTAGCCTTGGATGATTTTATGAGGGATCGTAATTTCTTGCTGATACTGATCAGGGATGTCTTTCCTTCTTGGGATTATACTCTTTTCTGCACTAGTTTCCTCCTTCTATTGTATAGCTTGTTTATGGCATGGGTCCACCAGACTGGTTTCCTTTTCTTGGAGGAGTGAGTCTTGGTTTTGCTTGGGATAGCACGATCCATGCATGCTTGCAGGTGCTCATAGATTGCCTTTGTAAGGGATTCAGCAGCTTGGACAGTGTTGTCCTTTAGCATGGGGGCTGTGAACCTTTCCACCTCTGTCTTAAGTAACATGACATTTGCTTTTGAAAAGTTTTTCACGGTGGTTTCCTTGATTGGGGGTGGGGGCAGAATGTGGATATGCAGAGTGATTAGTCTATGATCTGATCTAACCAGTGAGGGTTTCCTCTCTGGTGTAGAACACTGGTCGCCCATGTTGGTGATGACCAGGTCCAATATGTTGTCACCTCTGGTGGGGGTGTTGACCAGTTGATCCAGGGTGTTCGAGTTTATAAATTCTAGGAAGCATTGGGCAAGGGAGTTAGTACTTGAGTAGTTCTCCCAGTTAATGTTTGGGTAATTCCAATCACCCAATATTAGGGCGTTTGGTAGGACCTTCATATTTTCCAGTGTCTCCAGAAACAGAGAATGGGAGTCCTGGGTCATGGTGGGTGATCTGTAGCAAGCTACAATTTGAATTGCAGTTTTGCCCATTGTTAGTTGCACGTGGATGATCTCTGAGGCATTGTGCTGTGCCACTAACCTGGAGGTGTGGGTATCCTTGATGAATATGGATACACCCCCACCTTTTGTGTTTCGATCTGGGTTCTGTGGCCGAAAAGTATGGTATGAGTTATAGCCTGGTAGTACTGGGGTGCTCTCCGGAGCCTTAAACCAGGTTTCTGTTACTGCACAGATATCGATGTTCTCCATACTGCGGAGTGCCACGAGTGCATGCATTTTGAGGTTTAGACTTCTGGCGTTCAGTAGCATTACCCTCAGTTTTTGGTTACTTGTGCTATTTAGGGTGGTGGGTTTGTCTTTTGAGCCTTGCCTAAAAAAGGCACTATGGGGGCAGCAAAAGCCTTGGCCAGTATTTGAAAGCCTAAGGGTGACAAGTGAAGCAATGTGGCTTATCGAACATGTCATCCCAGGTGGACAGATACTGGATCCCCTTTGAATGACACCAGAAACTTAGCCAATTGTTGAAATTGATCATTTTTTCTTTATACTGTGGCATCATTCTTGGTGAGGGCAGGATGCTACTCAGGGTCAGGGTCATACTGGCCTGTGCTACGTGATCAGAGAGCTCTTCCATGTCTCTTTTCATGTAGTCCAGGGAGGTACATCTCAGGTCATTCACACCAACATGGACAATGACAGGGTCGTATTTGTACTTGTTCTGGAATGACCTGCGTGCTTGTGTTATGTGGCAGATCCTGGCACCCAACAGGCAGCTAACTTTCTCCTTGTCCAGCCTAGTTAGTGGGACATCAGTGTGCCTGACTATAGAGTCACCTATTACTAGTGTGTTGGGTATGTTATTTTGCTTTAAGGGCTGTGATTGCGTGGCACACTGATTATGTGAAGTACATGTTTCATAGTTTGCGATGGGGGTGGAGGTTGCTTGAGTGTCTGTTTTGGTGGTCTCTGTTGCTTCTGCAGATTTTTATTTAGAACCTCCAAGTATGTTTTTGTGCATTTATGTGTGTTATTTGCCGGTGTTGGTTTAGTAGGTCTATGTGAGACTGGTGGTGTGTTGCAAGTATTTTCCTTCTCCTCTTGACTGTCAGTTTCAGTCTTGGGTTGAGAGAGCTTTTCCTCCAGTTTGGCTGTATAATTGCATCTCTCGCATATATTAGTGTTTGGTGGTAGGAGGAGAGGGTTGTCTTTGTACATGAGGCAGTTGCAACATTGCCTCAAAATGCCCAGATTCACCAGTTGGACTGGAGAGTACACCTGAAACTGCCTTGTGGACATGCCTGAATAGGTAAAGCGTGCTGTTTTAAAGATTAGCTGGTAGGGATGAATAGAGAGCCTTGTCCTTCTGGATAGTATAGGGGGTCTAGTGCTAGGGTTAATTAGTGCTTGCTATGAGTTTTGAGCAAGTGCTAGGCTGTCTTTCTTGAAAGAAAAAAAGTAAGACTGAAATTCTTTTCTACCTCACAATTTTTTTTCAGCCCACCATTGCATTAAAAGGTTGGGAAAATGTTCTAAAATGCAAGGAAAACTAAAAGTGAACAGCAACACTGAATTTCTTTCCTTAACTATAGTTTCTGCTCAAACTGTCATTAAAGGAAAGGTTGTATAAAAAAAAATAAATAAAATGCATTTCAGAGCATATAGAAAATCATGGATTCTTGAAAAAGCTGAAGAGTACAGCAAAATGTGAGAAAAGGGAGAAAAAAGTAATGTTCATAATGTGGAGAGCTGGGGGGCAGTAGACGGGAGTGCTGGAGCCCACGGGATGTGTGTGTGTGTGGGGGGGGGGCAGTGCTTATATTAGTGCACTTAGGGCAACATATCCTGATATTTGAAAGCAGTGCTTCTGGCTCTACTTGGTTAAATCTATATATTTGTTTAGATATTTAGTTGTGCCTAGACATTTTATACAGTTTATAGTTATATTCTTTGTATTTTATATGTATTGTCTGCCTGAAATAGTGCTGTTCAATTGTTATCTACTAATGTCTAATCCCCCTACTCAACAAATGAGCAGGATTACTGCATTTGACTTGGGCTTGTGTGATTTGACAATAGAGTGATTTGAGACTTGGAAATTTGTATCATACTCTAACTCTCTCTCAATATATAGCCTTCTTCTAGATCTATCCCTATATCCCTCTACTTCTTATTTTGTACTTACATAAATTCCTCTACCGACTATTGCTCAATTACTTCTCTATCTCCTTCCTCTCTACCTGTATCTTTTACCTTTTAAATACCTAAACTAGCATGTTTTTCCTCTCTTTTACAGCATTCTACTCCTGAAGGTCCCTCCCAGCCTCTAGAATATAAGGACTTCCTCCTGCAAAACCTCCAATATTTTTCCTCCTGTATATTTCTGCCTGCTAGCTTGGGCCATATAAGAAAAGAACTTCTGTGAGGACTCCCATAAACAATTATCTGGGAATGTATGTAGTCTTACACTAGACTTTATTACCTATGACTACTTTTATTTGTTAGCCTGCTCTTTTGTGTGTGAATCAGCAGCCTACCGCAGACCATTAAGCACCCTTCCCTCCCCTGTATTATCTGATTTCTAGTCTCAGAACACCATCTAGTATAATCTATATGAGACTTGCCCTTTTTATCTCTGCCTGCTATTCTTCCTATTTCCACTAGGTGGCAGCACCTGCCAGCCTAAAGCTCATATAATATTAAAGCCCTTTATGCCCAACTTTATCTCAACAAACTTGTAAACTAACAAACCTTCCCAAATCCCACTCCACACACCTGATAATAACCACCCCTCCCTACATTAAACAAACTAAGGAACAAAGCTACCCCTACATTTTTTACAAACTGTGACTCTATTTTTCCTTACAGTATTCATTAAATAACCTACTTACCTCAGCTTGAACAACAGTGGCTGATACTTTCTCAGCTGGTCTCTCTTGCCCTGCTGCTCTATCCCGCTCTGTTCGCCCTGCGGGCTCACTCCGCTCCTCTACCCTATCCCCAATTCCCACCCACCCCAGTGCTCCTACATTTATTCCCCTCATAAATCCCCTCCCTCTCACCACCAGCCAATCCTTGCTCACCTTTTCTCCGCCCCTTCCTCCAACTTTCCTGACTCTCACTACCACCCTCACCTAAGTCTCATTACCCTCCTCTCTATTACATCTGACAGACTCCATCTACCATGCTCTCTCCACCACCTAAAATCCTTATTTCCACATCTATCCTCATCCTTCCTCTACTACCTCTTTACCATGCCAACTCCTATACCAACTTCCATCTACACCCTTCACCTCTTCCTCCCTACCCCCCCCACACAACATACTTCCACAACATTTCTGCCTATTTAGTTCCCTCCCACCCTATCCGCCTATTAAAAGTAAGACTCTTTCCAATCACTACTAAATACTACAAACCTAAACCTATTCTCTACCAGGCACTTCTATCTAAGTACAAACCAAAAATATTCATTCCATTTCTCTCTCACCTTTGCTAAGCCGGCAACATTCACCCTAATCCAGGACCAGACTTCTCTCCAACAAGCCTCCCTAGCACCAACAGCAAGTCCACCAGTAAATACCTCAAATTCCTTACCATCATCGCCCAAAGCCTAAAAAACAAACTAACCCTCTTTCATGCCTGGCTCAATCACAACTCTCCTGACATTGTAGCCATCTCTGAAACCTGGCTAAAACCTCATATAAGTGACTCCGAATTCCTTCCTCCTGGATATCAATCTCTTTGATCTGACCACCTAAATAGGAGAGGTGGTGGTGTAGCATTAATCTACTCCAACCAGTTGTCCTTTACTCCTTATCCTACTCCCATCCCTTCTTTCAATAATGCTGAACTTGTAACTGGCCTACTAAAAATAAACACCCATAAAAGCATCTGCTTCATTTCCCTTTATATTCCTCCAGGTAACAACACCAATACCCTGGAAGACATCCTCTTCTGGGCCTCCTCTAATATTAAGCTAGAAACCTACATATTGGGAGATATAAATATAGACTGGAACATAATCAATAACCCTAATCCCACTATGTCAATCAACCTATTTAACTACACTCAACTTACTAACTCCATTACTAGGCCTAACAAGACCAACTCCTAGGCTCCATACTAGACTGGATCCTAGTTTCTCATCCTAATAAAGTCATAAAATCAGGTGTCATTCCTGACCCATTAGGAGACCACCTCCCTGCCTTCACCCATCGAGCTACCCATACTTCCCCACACTCCCACCAGTTCATTAATACTTGTAACCTCTCTAACTTTAACCCTACTACTTTTTGTGATTCACTTAAGCAAACTAACTGGAACCCTCTAAAAACTCTTCCATTAGATGCTGCCATTGACTTTTTCAACACAACATTCTTAAATGTCCTCAACTCCCTAGCTCCAATAAGAACAAAAAGAGTAAAAATGAAGACCACCCCATTTCTTACCAAAGACACCAAAAAGATTATGCTACAAAGAGACAAAACCTGGAAAACATACCTCCAATATAAACAGCCGGAAATCTTACTTAAATATAAACAGCTGAGAAACCTAACCAAAAAACAAGTTATTAAAGACAAAAAGTCTTACTACATCAAACTACAAGTAAATCATGCAAAAAACCCCAAACAATTTTGGAACTCAATTAATTCCCTCCTTAGGCCAGGTACAAAAAACAACCCCTGTCCCGACACTAGAAAATCCGACCTTGAAATTGCCTCGCAATTCAATACCTTCTTCACCTCTTCTATTGCTGAGCTAACCAAGACCTTTCACAACTATAACCCTCTACCCCACCCCAGTCAAGCTTCCTCTCCCTCCTCCCCCCTTCTTTCAAACTCAAACCCATCTCCACTTACCTAATACAGAAACTATTCTCTAAACTTAAGCATTGCTACATTGCCCCAGACAACATTCCTTCCTCCTTCTTAAAAATAGCCTCTGATGGTATTGCTCTCCCTGATCAATAGATCCCTACTTGAATCCTATGTACCCAAACTATGGCGCGCTGCATATATTCTTCCACTTTACAAGGGTGGCACAAACTGTAACGTCTCTAATTTCTGCCTCATAGCCATCCTCTCCCCAATCTCCAAACTTCTTGAAAAATGCATCCACCTTCAACTCTTGCCATTCCTTACCAAACACCAGCTACTCTCTCCTACCCAATACGGCTTCTGCCCTGGACACAGTACCAACACCGCCCTTCTCTCCTTCTTACATACTGTCAATTTAGCTCGTGACTCTGGCAAAATAGTATCCTCAGTTCTGCTGGACTTATCTAAAGCCTTCTATACCATCTCCCATACTCGCCTACTAAATCATCTGTCTAATCTCAATCTCTCCCACAAAACACTTTCGTGGTTCTCCAGCTATCTTTCAGGTAGGTCCCAAGCTGTAAAGTGAGGCCAGGGCACCTCCATTTTCCTTCCTACCCCCACTGGAGTACCCCAAGGCTCCATACTTGGTCCAGTGCTTTTCAATATCTTTATTAACGACTTTCACAAAGCAATACCTAATACTAAAATTGTGCAATATGCTGACAATTCTGCTTTGATCTTCTGCGCCTCTAACCTAACAGATCTCCAGTGACTGACACAGCCTTCTCAACCACTGAAAACTGGATGCTCTAAAATCACCTCTCTCTAAATGTCAACAAAACTAAAATCAACTATTCTCTCCTTCAAAATCCTCCCCTATTGATAAAAATTCACTACAAATTACCAGACATAACAACTCCATTATAGAGGTCATTCCCTCCGCCAAACTTCTTGGTGTCACCATCGATGAACACCTAAACTTTAACACTCACGTCCAGCTAAACATTAAGAAAACCCCCATAACTCTTGGCCTACTTTATAGAAACAACTACTTCCTCTCTCCTGCTACCAGACTAACTCTCGCCTCAACCTATCTCCTTCCCTCTCTGTACTGTATGGCGCTCCTCTGCTTACTAATTTATCCTCCTCACTCTCCTCCAGACTGGAAGTATGTTACAATAAAATCTCCAGATCTGCTACCAAAGCCAAATCCTCCTCTCATCACTGTACCTCCCTTCACTCATTAAATTGGCTTGAACTCCCCAACCAACTTGACTTTCTCCAACTCACCACAACCCACAGATTACTGTTCGAACCTACTAAGTGTGCTGCACTATCCCATATTCTTCAACCTTATACCCCCCATAGAACGCTTAGATCTTCCCACCAAAACCTAATCACCATCCAGCTGGTCAGCTTCTGTTATCCTTCTCCTTAGCTAAAAAATGGAATGCTCTCCCCTCCACATTGAGGACATGTGACAACCCTGAAAACGTTAAAACTCTACTTCATTCCTACCTTTATTTAAACAGGAAATGCAACTGTACTCTTCACCCCACCTTACCTCTCAAGCTCTCCTCCGCTTATACTCCTGGCTAACCTCTCACCTAGCTAACTCTCTCACAAATGTATATTTAACTAAACTAAACTGTAAATTCTAGCCACTATGCTATATGCCTGTCTTTCTCACCTAAACAAAATTGTAATTGTTTGTTTTCTTTGCTGAATGCTACCTGTTGTTTGTAATGCAAAGTTTCTTTATAATTATTCATGTAACTAAACTATGTAATGGAGCTTTTCTCCCCGGGCCTCCACTGAAAATGGGCTCCCCAAGTCCAGTGGACATCCCCGGTCATCAAACTGAAATAAATAAATAAATATTTCACATAAGTCCAGCCCTATATATAGAGTTGTTGTAATGTATCATTGCTACAACTAAATGCCAGTAACTGTGAATGTCTTTCTGTGACATGGGCCAACATAGTGTGGTAGCCAGGCCTCTCCTAATTTAAGAGCACTGTAACTAGAGTTCAGTCTGTGTATACTACCTCTAAAACACTACAGCATGAACTAAAAGGTAGCTTAGGAGGGTTGGTAGCAACAGGGTGATACTTAGACTGGAAGTGTCCAAGGGGCCCCCAACTTGACATTTGCTGGGGAACCCCAAAATGCTAACACCGGCCCTGAACCTATGTACTTTTCTTGTGAAGCCTCTGAGCTGCTCCTTCTAAAGGTGGCAAGAAAATAGTGAAGATTTTCCACTCTGATTGCTGATTTGTGTGGGAGTGAGCTACAGCTTTTAGAAGCTGGCCACTTGTTTTTGCATCTTGAGCAAGACCCAAACCATATAACCCAAAAGATCCCTTTAGCTGTGGGAATAATGAGCACCTCTATTTCTGAATCTGTTTGGAATTTTGCAGGAAATTTTCAGAAACCTGTATTATAACACTCAACAAAATTCTCCAAAATGCATTTAGTTGCTGATTTCATGTATAAATACATTGTAATAGTTTTACCTACATGTAGGTGGCTGGACTCATAGAGATGTGTTGCAAGGTAGCACAAGCCTTGTGCCACAGAGTGAGAATACACTGCTAATGTAAAGTCAACATGAATAACTAAGGAGGGACATGATGCGGAGGTAGGTATTCAGGTATTCTTCAGAGAGAGTATATGGAGCAAGATGTAAAAGTCCCATCTTCAGCTGAGTAGTGCATATGAAAAGGTACATAGTAAGGCAAGTCAGCAGTCTTGCACTGCATTTAACTTGTTCATGAGAACACATATCAAGACCACATCAGGTACTGCAAGCTGGCACCAACTGCTGCAGGCTGTCACTTGGTACCAAATACCAGCAACATATAGGATTTGCTAAAGACTTGATATCTGGTGTGCAGACAGTTGAACATATTATTTGTTCCATTAAAGGGGTCAAATGGGGAGTATAGGAAAGCACAAAAGTGGGTATATAGCAAGCAGTGGTACTCAGAGAAATTCAGGTGGGGAAGGGCACAGTGTTTTTGCAGGGATTGCCCTCCCCCATTTTATGCATAGATATGGTGGGAGACAGGATGCTGGGAAAGGTGAAAAGGAAACAGAGAGAGAAATTGTAAGATGATATGCAGTGTGGGCAAAGTACGAAAGGATACAGGCAACCATGGGTAGATTGGAACACATTATGAAGTGGACACATGGGATACACAAGAGCAGACACAAAACACAGACAAATGGCCAGGCACAATGATGGGTAAGAGCACCATGATGATGACTGCTCCAGAAGGATAATATACTGGGACTCAGTATATAGAGGTCCTGGGTCCAGATGGCCAATCATTGAAGCCAGCTGTCTTGCAAGTCGTTAGTTTTCTGTAGGAAGAATTGATGTGTGATAACCCAGTGTGTCAATTCCTGGTCAATCTCTGCCAACATCGCCCTCTTTAGTGCTGGCTGAGCTGAGGCAGGTGTCTACTTGGTGGCCCACCTCCCTCTTGCAAAGTACTCCTCACCCCACTCACCGATCTCAGCAGTAGGTCAGTGGCAGGCAATGACTAATGTCCTTTTGGTTTGGTTTCATTATTATGATCTGCAGAAGAGACAGAAAGAGAGGTGAGGTGCCACTGCACAGGATGTTTCACAGATGATACAAAGTGTGCAAGTATAAGTGAGGAGAGAAGTCAAGAGTCTCATGAACATGCAAGCTGCCTGCTGCAGTAGTAGACATCCTCCTAATCTCAGTCTGCTTACACTGAAAGATAAAAGAGACATACTACCCATTACAGGTGTGGGTGAGATGCATGCAATACTGCAAAAGTAGAACTACCTCTGCATCTGCATTGAAGTAGAAGTTGGAGATAATGCCAACAGCTTGTGAAATTAACTTCAGTTCTGCTTTTATGTGCAGTGAAACAGAAGCATGGGATAGTGCCCGTAGGCTGAGACATAAGCTATACTCAAACAGCTATGTGCAATGATGCAGAAGCATAAAATGCTAGCCACAACACCTTACCTATACAGGCATGCATCCTGTCCCACACTAAAACACAGTGCTATAAAAATAACAACCAACAACAGCATCCAGAGCACACATACATACACACAACTGTCAATACAATATCCTTGGATGTCTCAGGGAACCAAGCTTTATTAGGAACACTACCCTGAAAGACAAAACACAGTTTACAAAAATTATAAAACACAATTAAAATGGCAAACACAGTATCATTTGGAATATTCTTGTTTCATCTTTGCTTCTAAACTCAGAGACCTTCACGAGAGTAGTACTGCAAATAATCTTACCAGAGCTTGTTTTGCTCACTTGTTCAGGACATACTGATAGCCCTCATCAACCACTCTGCCATGTCATACCAGGGGGCCATCTTATGAAATGGATCTTCATAAGTGTCATAGCAGCTGCCATCTGAACTGCTTGCGCAAGACATACAATGCGATTTTTTTTTCACACCAGGTATGTTTCCATGGGGCACTAGCCATCACCATGAATATACAGCCAAATAAAATATCAGGCTATGTTCAAGCTTCAACTCGCCACAACTATAATATCTTTTTTAGTATACTTTATTTATTTTTTTAATTTTTAGCTCTTTATGGCATCAATATATTTTTGGGCTGGTCTCCATAACTGAGCGAATTAACAGTTAATAATAAGCAGCATATGGGGCAAAGCCATCTGCACAATGCTACAACCTTCAAAAATAGGGCAGAGGTACACAGGGCAGCCTGATGTGCAATCTTTGGCTCACCAAGCCACCACTGGGTTTGTAACCTTCATAGCGAGCATGCAGAAGAACAAATTTTGTAAGTTGAAGGCATAGTGGCCAACTGTAGTAATGCAATTATCTTGCCCCCCCCCATTCGGGGAGGTGGGTAGTTTATTCAAAATTACTGATATCTCTGGAATATTAGCCAGAGCACAAAGCACCCTCATGTCTACCCCCCCACCCCCGGGCAGCTTTCAACCTGGCTGTGGGTCAAATCCTTGGAGCACAGGAACAAATGGGAATTGTCTAACAGAGGGGAGAAATGACATTTCATGTGTACAGGGGCAAAAAATAATCTAGAAAAAAATAATAGTCAACATGCAAAGTGTAAGAAATAAAATCACACTAAGTTTTTTCATTTAGTATGAAATATTAACCACTGTATGCCCCTTATATTTATAAAAGATAAACCACACAGCTGTCCCAGTGGCACTCCAAGATTCACCAGCACGAACACCAGTCCAAGAGATGTAAAACCAGAAACAAGTTTATTGTAAAAAACATCCGTTAAGCACTTTCATCTTACATAAAAGACTTCATCAGAACAACTAAACCATCTTTTCAATGCCCTTATAAATACAAAGATTCGTCACCTGACAAACATTAATTAAAATTTAAAGTGCTAATGCTGGTATCTCATATTCCTTCCCTGGAAGAAGGATAATGACTATAAACCTAAGAACTTTACATTCCTCAAAGGGAAGAAGCAGGGTCTGAGTAATTTCAGGGACAATCAGTCATTTAGGTCACACAACAACCACAGGAGTACTTTCAACCACCATAACAATCAACCACAGTACCAGAATTTTTTAGAGAGAGAACAGGGTTGGGAGGAAAATCAAAGGAGTTACTACCACGGAGGGGGAGACCATCTGGGGGGAAAGGTGAAGAGGTAGCCACTCCTCCCCGGCCTACCCTAAAGGAGAATTCAACTGAGATTATTAAGGTCAATGATATTATTAGTTCTTATGACAACTTTTATATCTACAATTACACGAATGTGAGTCTTAAAAAAGAACACTTTACCCTTTTGTCCAAGGGGATGAAGTTTATACCCTATGGGAAATTTAACTTAGTAGATAGTATAGTGGACATAAAGAAATATATTAGGAAACCTAATTTATGTGTTAAGTTTGAAGGTAAACAACATAAAGAATTCAAAGAATTCACAACCAAAAGTACATATACCCCCCCCTAAATAACCTGTTAGACACCTTTGAGAAATTGGTTATAGGGGATATTTATAAATATAGTAAGCAGAGGAAGAATGGTACGAGATACAATTTAACAAAGGAAGAACAGAGAATATTGAATGACTTACAGGAGGATCCCAATATCTGGATTATGAAACCAGACAAGGGGGGGTGGGGTTGTTTTATACCCCTCTAATGATTATAGGAATAAGATTAATAGTATGTTGCTTAACTCTGGTAAATATGAGATTTCCTCTGTAAATGAAGTTAATATAGGGTACCATAAGGTGGACTTGTTTTTGGAAGACTTATTGTTGGAAGATAGAATAGACTCTGACTTGTATAAATTTTTGAAAGTCGAGAAACCCATTATCAGCACTATTGTGGGCATTCCCAAGGTCCATAAGGACATTTTAGACCCGCCCTTCAGGCCTATTATCTCAGGGAGTCAAGCCAAAACCTTTCCTTTTGGAAAGGTTATTGACAAATGGCTTAAACCAACTTTAAGGAAAATACCCCATTTGGTCCTTGACTCCTGGGATTTTTTGGGAAGGTTGCAACCTGGGTTAGCTGAAGGGGTCGAATGGTTAGTCACTATTGACGTCATTGACCTTTTCTCTAATATACCTAAAGAGGAAGGGTTGGAAAGGTTCCATGAGAGCATTTTTGGACTTGGATTGTTACCCTGGGACAAGACTCTATTGGTATTGGATTTTATGGAGATGGTTTTGACACACAATTATATTTTTTACGAAGGAGAGTATTACAAGCAGTCTAAGGGGGTTGCAATGGGGGCAGCTTGTGCCCCCATATATGCAAACATGGTGGTCTTTGATTGGGAAAAGGAGTATATTTTTCATACCGAATGGTACAAGCATATTTCTTGTTACCTTCGCTTTTTGGATGATATTTATCTTCTTTGGAGGGGTAACCAACAGGAATTGGACAAGTTTTTTGGCCACCTCAATTCTTGTAGTGAACATTTTAAATTTACCTTTAACAAGGATAGGGAAACCATCTCTTACTTAGATGTACAACTAACTATACAAGATGGGAAATTTAAGTCCAATATTTTTAGGAAGAATACATTTAGTAATTCCTATTTGCACTTTTCCAGCAACCATCCCTGGGCCCAAAAAAGGAATATTGTCAAAGGGCAATGCATCTGAGCAGCTCGGATGACATCCAATGTCAATGACCTGGGCATGGAATTGAGGAAAATAGGCTCTTATTTTGCTGAAAGGGGGTATCCCATTGATATGATACTAGATGTTAGTGAGTATGTGAGGAAACAATGGGGAATTAAGTACAAGCCCCTTTTGGGAGCAGGCTTAGATTCTGAAAAAATTCAGAGTAATATAACAACTAATGATGATGGTGCTACAGGAAAGTATAAAATGGCATGTGTTATTTAACACGCATCTCACTGTGGAGACATCAGGCGTATCATTCAGAGAAATTGGAATGTTCTCAAGGCTGATAACAACGTATTAAAAATAGTGGGGAATGAGCCACATTTTGTTTACAAGAATGGGTTTAACATGAAACATTTGCTGGAGAGGAAGTATGATAGGACAAATGGAAGGGGCGGCAGTGGAACCACCAAGTGTGGCACCTGTCAAAATGTCAACATATTATTGACGTTTCAAGTATTATTTTGCAAAATTACAATAAAACGAATATTTTATTCCAGAAGGGTAATTGTAGGTCAAAAGATTTTGTTTATTTGGCCACCTGTACACATTGTCCCTGCTATTATGTAGGGAAGACTGTTAGATGTTTACGTAACAGAATTTATGACCACTATTACAGCATCAAGAAACATGATGACAACAATGCCCTATGGAAACACTTGAATGACAGTAAGGACTGTTCCTCCTTTAAATTTGGTATATTAGAGGTGGTTAAGTGTAATGTGAGAGGGGGTGACATCAAAAAAGCTGTTAGTGACAAGGAAGTAAGGTGGCAAATCAAACTGAATGCATCAGTTTATCCTGGAATTAATGAACATATTTCGATTAAACCTATACTAGATAATTCCAGGTAACAGTTAAAATAATGTATGTGTATGGGAATTGGAGTGGTTGTGAACACAAGTAGGCTTATTGCCCTTATCATTAGGGAACATAATTCTGGTGTTTAAATGTAGAAATTGTTATTTATTTATACATTTGTTAATATTTTGTACAATATACTTTTTGTATAATATTTTTTCGATTAATAATTTTATGTATAATGTTAAAACATTTGCCTACCTGGAAAGGTTAGACTATTAGAATGGGTTATATGGGAAGGAATATGAGATACCAGCATTAGCACTTTCAATTTTAATTAATGTTTGTCAGGTGACGAATCTTTGTATTTATAAGGGCATTGAAAAGATGGTTTAGTTGTTCTGATGAAGTCTTTTATGTAAGATGAAAGCGGTTAACGGATGTTTTTTACAATAAACTTGTTTCTGGTTTTACATCTCTTGGACTGGTGTTCGTGCTGGTGAATCTTGGAGTGCCACTCGGACAGCTGTGTGGATTATCTTTTATTTAGTTGACTGTTCCTGTTTTTTCCCCTTATATTTATACTCATATTTTCATAATTGCCAGACCTAGATATTATTGGAGTATAGTGTGAAATGTCATGGTGGGAGACAGAAAAATACACTTGTCACTGTTCACATATAAAACACTGTGCTAGAGATATTGTTAGCTGTTTGCTAGCAATTATGAAGATATACAATACTTCCATATGTACACTAATATTTCTGAAAGCAGTTGACTTACAAACTATAACATAACATCAGGTGAATTCTTATATGTTGGGGAAGACTACCACCGATATTTGAGATATATTCCCAGAAATAAGGAAAAAAAATGCTTGTGTTAAGGGCTGTGGTAAAAAGGCCCCATTTATACAATGTTGTATTTTTTTCTTCAGAGACATGTTACCTGTAATAAGGAAAGACATTACTATTGGCTAAACTGCATGTCTTTGAATCACTGTTAACTACAGTGAGTGCAGATCAGCAATTTCTTGCACTAGTTAACAGTGGTGGCTAATGCATCATGTTAGTACAGGCACCCCCTCACCCCACCCCTCACACACACACCACATACCTCATCACTATATCCTTGTTTTCAGAACATCCTTGACATCTCTGTTTTCACTGCAATATTAATTCATAGATGATTGTAGTCAGCAATTAATGCCAAGGATTAGGGATTCACACTTCATATTCTTCAGTAAAAGCATGCTAGTGCAAACAATGTTATTCTAATGACTTTCTAAGCATGTAAGGGAGCCAATTAAAATCAACCCTCTTTGTCTCACTAGACATTTTGCTTTGTCTTGATTTCTTGCCCTAACAGATTGAGAAGTATATGCATTATTTTCCATTTTCCTTTCCTTAATAACCATTGAATAGTGCTGTAGATCCTCAACATATGTTATAAAAACCCTTGCTGCTCTAAATTCTCATTTAGTGCAAGGGATTACGCTGATGGGGCCTATGGAAAGGGTGTAGGGTTTGAAGCTGTTCTCACCACCCCCCCATATTAATGTACTTTTTTTTTTTTTTTTGAAGCCTTAATTCTTTTTTCCTTGAGGTCTGTGATGCCTAGTTGTGGTGCAGAGGTCCAATATCCCTTGGAATGGCTGGGAGGGTATAGAGTTTGAATCTACTTTAGTGCCTTTAAGGCATGCTATTATAGTATCCTTGTGTCTAATGTCCCCCCTCCCCAGCTCATGTTTATTTATTTAACATTTGTTTACTGGGAAAGTCCGATTGGGACAGAACTGATTTTCTGCAGAGGCCCAGGCAAAAATGCTCCAGATGCATGTCTTTGGAATGTGGGAAGAAACTGGAGCACCCAGAGGATACCCATGCAAATGTAGGGAGGACATGCAGATGCCACACAGAAGGCACCCCAGCCGAGTATTGAACTGGAGAACCTCTTGCTATGGGACAACAATGATAGCTGCTGCACCACGATAACACGCTGTGTGTCAAGGTACAAAATAAGCACGTAATCCCTGGATGCCTAGTGTTCTCCCTGAGTCATGCTTCCATTAAGGCACATTATTTAAAGCATTGACCCTGATGGCTGGTGTTTCCCGTGATCCCTGTTAAGTATAAGCATTGTTCAAACATGAGAAGTAAGAATTCTCCCTTGCAGCAAGTGGCCCCCCCATCCCATGTGTTCTGAGTTCTCCATGGTGACTAGTGGTTTCTCTACCCTGATCAATGTTAGGTTTTAAGTGCTATTAAGGAACAAGATAATACATTTTTTCGCTGGTGTCTAGAGGTTACCCCAACCCATGTTATAGTTAAGTGCCTTTCAGACACATTATTCAGAGTAATTCTTGTTTTGGGATATTCCCCCAACCCTGTGTGCTATTAAGGCATATAGCTAAAGAGTTATTCTTAGTTGCTAGTGGTTCCCCCTACCCAATGTCGCAGGATTTGCTCATTAGTCTAGGGGAGTGTGGAAGTATTACACCCACCCCAACTCCCCCACATAGACATACAGTCACTCATTCATTCCACAAACATGCACACAAACAGGCAACACACACACACACACACACACACACACACACACACACACACACACACCCACAAACGCACGCATGCACACACACACACACACACACACACACACACACACACACACACACACACACACACACACACACACACATGCTCACTAATTTTTCTACTGATAATTACTAGGCATAGACATGCACAGACACACACTCACTCACACAAGCAGCCCCTCATGTACACTCATGCACACTCCACCTAATAGTATCTGACTGCTAAACTCCCCAGCCCTTACCTCTACAAAGATGGATGAACACAGCCTTTTTTTCATGTTCATTACCACCAGTGGGCTGGAGTGGACATACTAATTCATGAGCTGAGTGATTTCTGATTCTGTTCCCAGACATCATTGATCTACAACTATGGTCACATCCTTTCATAGGAGTACACATGTCCTCCGCAGGAATGGAAGGCTGAAGTTAGACAACTTTATATGAGCTGAGAGCAATGTCCTGATGCAAGCAGTTAAGACATATGGCTGGCATCTGGTGGAATGAGAGGATGTCCAACAGACTCTACAGGACTGTGTGTGGGATATGGTCAGGGACATAAATATCATGGGTGTGAGAAGAATCATATAATACAGAAACATGGTAAACATTCTAATGACATGATACAGTGTGCTTTGAAAAAAGCATGTAGCACAGCAGTTGTCAGGTCAGTAACTGGAGGGGAGGGCATTTCACACTGCAAGCCCACAGATAATGACTTCATTCTTAGCACCCCTAAATGGAGATGTGGGTATGTCTATAATACCTGGAGGAATGGACACAAGTTCTGGAAAAGGCCAAACACTATACGTCTCAAAGGGAGAATAACAAGGTTGCTATGCATATCGTACTTAATATTCATCAACACAATACATGCAGACATATCTCTCAACTTCTCTGCTCAAGAATTCTGGGCAGAGACAAAATGGGGGGAACAAACATCCAAACTCAGAGGTAATATTTAGATATTTAATATTTAAATATTACTCTAATTCACTTAAAGAGTTAAAAAAAATAAGAGAGATGAAATTCTAATGTCTAGTATAACTAACTGTAATCCTCAGTGATTTACCAATTCAACATTTTTTTACAAGAGGCAGAGCAAAAATTTGAAGTAAAATCCAGGATGGCTGACAGGTATGTATGCAGATTGTACGGAAAACATTGGCACCAGCACAAATGTTCCCCAGAGTTTCACCAGGTGTTCAGGCACAGAGCACAGAGGAATAGCATCTCAAGTATGTATGTATGCTTCTTGTATGCACACAGCAGTGATTTACATGTTGTATGAGTAGTCACACATGTACTGTTATGTCCTGCAGTGTGTATTCACAGACCAGACCACTGTTATGTTGAGACTTAAAGAGTCTATGGCCAGACAACAGACTAATATTAGCATCTATGTAGTGACTGCCAGTGATACCAACACACACACACACACACACACACACACACACACACACACACACACACACACACACACAATAAATCACAGTCCTGGGCACATGCCATTCCTGTCAAGGGGATTCCCCTTTGCATGAGACCAACATCACCACTTTCCCTGGGGTTTTAGCACCTGATGATTTTACTGTAGCCAATAAGGGTGTACCCACCATACTATAGTCTACCAGGTGTACCCAGCACTATCCAATGTTCCAGCCAACTCCCGTATGTGGAAAGTGGTTGGGATCAATTAGGAGATGTCCAGGTCAATAATCTGGACACAATCTGCACCTACCCATGATGACAGACAGAGGACTGGTGTGTTGCATGACTTCCAACAGGACATCACCCAGTAGTGCCAATGTCTCCATGAGGTAATGATGTCTAGGAAGGATAGGTCTCATGGAATCTTTTGTGGTAGATGTTGGTGCTGTGTTCACCTCCACAGTGACAGCCATCCCCATTGCTCTGTCTGGCAGTGTTATCAATGCCTATAGGCATGTACATAATCAGGGTGGTTTCCTATGGGGACCATTGCAGGGGGCATAGTCCACACCTGTGAATTTAGGGTATTACTATGGCATTACACTCACCATTGCTCATTGTGGGAAGCCAAAGCACAGAGCCTTCTGGGACATAATGTCTCAAGAGAGGACCCTGCAGAGATCCTGCAACATCAGTATGTCACACCAGTGTCATGGGGGGACTCTACTCCTCCCTCATCCAACCACTGCAAATGTCCTATAGCATGGTCATATCTGGTCTCATCCACCTTATCTACACATGAAGTTCATTTTGACACATAGGTCACCCCCTGCATAAGACTCATATCTACATCTCCACTGACCTATAAAACCCCAATCTAAGTTGTGTTTATAGCCATGTGTTATTGTGCCTTCGACATCTGTGTAAATGGTGATGGCTGTGACTCACTCTACTCTCCCTCCCAGGTGGTGTAATTAGAGATGTCTAATATGCCATGTGACTTGACCAAGCACTGCTCACCATATCCTTTAAATAATATTGCATGAATCATATCCTTTAGGTAATACTACATGCATCATTTTGTTCACCTCAGTGTCAATGTATACTTGTTAAGGCTCATAGAGGTAGATAAACCATTGCCACTTTGACTTTGCTGCCATATACTGTGCACGGCACTGTCTGGGGATATATCTGGGGGATATGCTGTGGACACTGGTTGCTTAATGTTGATATCACTGTCATTGCTGGGGGATGCATGCTGTCATAAGGAAGTGATATTTCTGATCCTGAAGTTCCTGAACTGAGGGTTGAACTCATGCTTCCTGGTAGCCATATTATTTAGTATGCAGCGTGCTACAAATGGCTTGCAGGCAGTAACATGGGCATATTACAGTGCCCCTAGATGTGTCTAGGCAGCAGAATCAAGCTTTCAGCAGGTTAAACTCTCACTCTATAATGTCTCTAGTTTGTGCATTAGCGGTCTCATACTTTTGCTGTACAGTTTGTGTTCTTTATGTATGTGTCACCATCCAGGGTACAGTGGGTATACTGTGTTACCACAAATACAGTAAGGACATAAAGAGGTAAAACACAGGTGCATACTATCTGTGGCTGGATACATGTGGGATATCCAGTGAATTTGCACCTAAGTTATTAGATGACAGTGTGAAGTGTCAGTATGATTTGCATGCCATATGGGGAATTATGTGCACTGCCCACAGACATAATGATTATCAGGCCCTAAACCTTGCACACCACCTGCAAGATGATGGAGTGGTAGCACATTCTGTTAATATACTACTGTCCATGGACATCAGGTAGGGTGTTGACTGCCATGTTGTGTGCAATCTATAGTAACCAGTACTTGAAGAAGGTTGGCAATGCCACAGAAGCAATGAATGATACTGGCTCTTTCCTTGTAGCAGGAATGTATTGAGAAATGTCTTGAGTATTCTGGAGGTTGCACCTGTGATGCAAAAAACGTGTGCCCTGTTTGTCTGAAAAAAAATTTCCTGTAGCAAGAATACGAGGAGTTACATATGCCTTGATATCTATTTACACAGGAAGTTTGCATATTCCTATAGATCCAGTTTTTTGGCCACACATCAGCCATTGTCGGTATAATATCTCTCCAAAAACAGAACCAGTCAATCAGCTGGCTGTCAGTTAGATGATCTATACTATCATCCACGTGTAACATTTCTGATCCCACTGCCTACAGAAACATTGTGTCTCTGATGGAGGCTAGTGATAATTCTGAACTTTAAATGATGATGTGCCAGAGATGTTGCTGCTCCAAGCATATTTTTCAGTTCCAACTCCACAAACCTTGGCTCAGTGTGTTTTTTGCCTTTATACTCCTATGCAACTACATGCATACCATACTCCTGATAACTATTAATCACGACCTGCTTTTACATGCCTCATTTCTATTCCATAATACACTCATTACACTAAGATTATTAATTTGCATTTCATTCTATAGTCATCTGCATACCCATGTTCTCAGGCCTTTTTGCTAGTTGTCATTTTTTACCACCTGGTTCTGTGAATCACTGCAGAGCTATGTGTCCCTAATTTCAGCACAATAGCATAATGCTCCATAATACGCAGCACATCTAGGAAACTTAGCTGGAATGTTTACCACTGCATATTAGTCTAAGTTTGGAGAGAGGAAGCAAGCATACATCCAGTGACAGAAAACTTTTTTTAAAATGATTTTTACTTGGATGTAATGCTAGCTTAGTATAGATATAATCTGGTCATGTACTGCATTCCTCCCCTCAAAAAAGTTTTTTTGTATAATTTCATTCTGGTGGAAATGGAGTCCAGTATAACATGTGAAACTGTATCTGTGAAATGATAAGAGTAAAATATTATATTGAGTAGCTTAGTAACACTTTCAGGAGCTTATATAAGTATGTACAAAATGCATCTAAGCATAGTGTTGCATCCTTAGCATTTCATTGCAGCTCACTGCTGAAGACACGACCATAGTTTTTGTTAAGGCCATCTGTCTATGGACAAAATGTTTCCTTTTTTCCTTGAGAAATATATTTGATTTTTACTCATGATATACACATTATATCCATCCATCTATCCATCCTCAACCCCTTTTCCTATTTTGCACATGGGGTCAGAGTGTTACTTCATTTCTACAAAAATAAAACACGATAAAACATACACTTGCAATGTATAAGTTACTCAGAGGAGGAGGGCTCTGCATTTCCATACTGCTTTTTGTGTGACAGTCCCAAACAGTGAAGTGCTGCCATCTGGGAACAAGTACTGAGGCACGGTACCCCTACTGCATGTTCTTTGCTTTACCTGTCTAGCACTGCTGATAAATACATGTCAGGTGTGGCACATAAAGTTCTTCTTAGAGGTTAGTGGTAGCTTAGCTGGGAATTATCTCCCCAAAAAGATGAAAATTAATACCGGAACTGCACATTTGGCAGCTGTACTCACCATGGTATCACTATTTATGGAGAATGGCAGTAACACTTTTCTTATAGTACTGCAGGAAGGACTTGAGAAAAAATACATACAGTAGCTGGTAAATACTTCTCTGTAAACCCACAGAAACCTCTATACAGAGATGCAAATTTTTCATAAAACTAAAGTCAGACACATTAAGGGTTCAACAGAATTTTTTTTTTGCAAAAATTATGTCACATTTTAAATCAGAATATATACTTATGATTAACAATATTTTGATAACTATAAACACATGCTCATTGCATACTATAATCCAGAGTAAAAATATATGAAAGATGTTAAGTAATTACCCTTTATTATAATTTGACTATTGACAATAGTTGTTTAATGTTACATGTACTTTAATAATTAATGTTTTTATTTTTTAAAATGAAGGTATTTCATCAATCTAATGAGAGCCCTTGTAAAACTGCTCAGACCTCAGTTCAGCCCTTAACTACTTTACTAATTTAGTTCAATGAATGACAGCATCTTCCCCATAACCCACACACTTAGGGGCCAGACCTGCCATGGATAATCACAGACTTAAAAAAAAAAACACAAAAACTAATGGACCTTACAGACAATGTTTGAACAAGCTGAAAAAAGCACCAATATGCAACTCCATCAAAGTTACCCGGAGCAAAGGAAGGCCACTAGCAGTGTCACTAGCTCTGTTAAAGCCACCTTCTTTACAGTAATACAAAACTCACTTACCTCCTCCTCAAAGAAATTCGACAAAAATAAAGTGGCTTTCAGACTCCATTACAGACCCTTCACATAAAACTTATCAGATACAAACACTAATGCCCACTTAAACTTTGCTATATAAAGCCAACCCTTTGTACTCCCAGTGAATACTTAAATCTCCCTCCCTCTCTCAGCAACTAGCAAACAAAACAAATGCTTCACAACTATACTATTGCACCTCCTGATACCCCTGTTACAAATCACAGTTAGAGAGATCAAAAACTACAACTAAACTTAAGCAAAGCCTCCACGGCCAAATTCAATGCATTTCATCCGGCTTTCCTAAAAGATGACAGTCAACTTCATTGTCAAACCTCTAAACTATATATGTGAAATTTCAGTTAGTTCCCTCTCATACTCTGTCATGTTCCCCTTGCTAAAAATCCTTAAATCTTGAGACTGCAAGGACTTTATGCCTATCTCTAAATTATGTCCTATCTCTAAAAGTTCTGAAAAAATTATCTACAAATATTACGTCAAATAAACAGCTACAGCCTTTATTCTGTCCTGTGTTTTCAACAGCAAGGATTCTGCAATATGTTTACTACAATGGCAGCATTATACTCAGCCTGTGATACTATCTATTGGAACATGAACATGGTGGATTATTCACTGACATGACAAGGGCATTTGAAACATTTAATCATACACTTTTGCTGAATAAACTCAATAAATTTTACTTTGGCATAAGCATTATAATAATGTTTAACAGAGGATAGAAGTTACAATTGTGTATGTAACTTACTACAATGGTAGATGTTTGACAACATCATAGTTGCAGTATTCTTAACATTTAGGACTTTCTTCACAAAAAATACTATCTAGATGGAGTTCTATCTGGCCAACCTTCTAAAGCTCAAGATCCTTCTCTTACAAGGCAGATATGAACCATATGTTCTGCATGCAGCAAACAAAAACTAACAAAACTGAAATGACTGTGAGCAATACACCATGGAACCCAGTCAACAGATAACTTAATAGCACAAACTTATTAAACACAGTAAAATTCAGTTAAGCGTTTTTGTCTTCAAAGTATGAGACTTCATTAGAACTTATAAACATTATATCCATTTTACATTTAAACACTTTCCTAGACCCACATGTGACAACCATAAACCAATCCAAAATGGCAAGTAATTAAGTAAAAAGTTTATAATTCATTAATTAACATGAATTAATTCCAAAACACTAAAAAGGGTCTGCTTGATCCAAAATAGGACTCATCCAATTATAGATGAACATAATATAGTCTTAAAAACATGCAATTACCAATCTAACAATATAATTAGTTAAATGCATGTTTAAAAGTAAATGATGGCTTTATATCTTAGCTGCATGAGTTTTCAGGACACTAGAAATAGAATGTTATTATTCAATCCAGGAAGTGTTCCTGTGTCTAATTTGAGCTATCATAACAACTCTTTGTAGTCCACCCTGGTCTCCCAGGGTCCTCCTCTTTCATTAATAAACTCCCGGTCAATAAATATAAATAAATAAATAATAGGTATCCTTTCAAGTACAGAGAACTTAAATTTACTCAATGCACATGAATTTGCATACCTGTAAACAGCAATGGATTCATTGCCATGTTCAGCATCATAAATATGCTCATAAATACATTTTTCAGGATTCTTTCTGTTTTGAGCATGGCAGTGAATCCAGTTCTCTTTACAGGCATGCAAAGCCATGTGTATTGAGTAAATTTAGGTTATTTGTACTTGAACATGTTAGAACCGTGCAATGAAAAATATTAAAGGCAGGGTGAATTTTGAAAACACAGGAAGTTTTAAGATGAGTGAAGGCAGTTACTGAATACCTACCCCCTGCCTAACTGCGGTCACAAGTAAAAGTTCAAACGTATATCCCTAGAAGGGATGGACAGAGGGTACAGGTACTGTAAAAGTGATCTATTTAAACAGCTACCATTATTACCAGTTACTTACGTAATTATAGCACATTCTTCATTAGACCACTTTTGCACTATTCTTAACATCTATTATGACTTACAGAGCTTGAGTGGATTGGGTAGAAGAAGAGGTACCCTTTCCAAATTTAGGATGCCATGGAGAACAACTGTAGCAAATTAAGTGCTTGCTGAACATCCAGTTTGTAGTGTTCAGTGAAGGTGTGGACTGTGGACCAAGCGGCTGCTTCTAGAATGTTTTTAGAGTCTACCCTGTCCACACTGACCTAAGATACTACGAGACTGTCCTCTTATGGACCCTGGCATGAAGAACTATGAGAATATTTGAAGACATGAACCCCAAAGATTTTGTAAATTCTCTGTCTGAGAAAGACTTCTTTTTTGATGTACTTATAAAGTAGTTAGCGCTACTGTTTAGTTCAGGGAGAGAAAGGCTGTCTGTAATTTGATATCTATTAGGCAACCTAGGAAGATCAATCTAAAAGAAAGGATTACAGAAGGTTTCTTTAGACCAAGATTAAACTGTAGTCAGGTACTTTGTGAATACCTTTGGTGTTACAGATGGCCCAATGGGCAAACAGATTAATACTGCTAGGCAAAGACAGAGAACTTTAAATATTTTTTGTGACTCTTGTGGACAGAAATGTGTAAATGAACATGCTTTAAATCCAGAGTAAACAACAGGGGATCTGTGTGTAGTAGAGGGAAAAGAACTTGAAGGGTGAGCATTTTGAAGAGAGGGGGCCCCTCAAAAACATGTTGAGTCTGGATAGGTGTAGAACTGGCCTCCAGTCTGCTTCATTCCTGGGGACCAGAAATATTCCTGAATAAAATCCTTCTCTCTGCAGATGTAAATACACTTAATCTATTACTCCTAACAGGAGAAGGTTTGAAATAATAGAGAACATACAATGTTCTTCATCTTTGGGAACCTGAGGAATGCCAAAGAAGATGGTCTGGAATTCTGCTGAATCTTGTAACCTCTTCAAATGATGCTTTTAACCCAAGTATTTGAAGTGATTATGACTGTTTCCCATAATGAATGGGAAATAAAGTTTGCAAGCAGATCTGAATAAAGGAGATAAGTGGCCGGGAGAGGGAAGAGAAAGGGGAAGGGGGGACTGTATATATATTTTTCACGACTGATCCATATTATTGTAGGAGTCCTGGAACTCATTTTGCTTGCTGTTATTGTCCCCTTGCCATTTTTTCTTAAATTGGCTTTTACCTGATTTTTGTTGTTTAGATTTCTATTTCTTTCTAAAAGGTTTTGTAGAGTAATTTCTGTCAGCGATGGATACTGAAGAAAGAAAGAGGTGTTTTACCCCTTGCATCATTTTTCTCAGTCACTCTTTTCCATCTTTTTAAAGACTTCAGCTGTGAGAACCCCAAACAGCAAATCTTTACCCAGAGGAGCATTCAATAATTAAGCCTTTATCCTCAGGCTGGAGCCTTAACCATGCATGCCTCTGGATAGCAGATCCTGTTTTAGTGGCATCATATCTATATTTTATGGAATACTTAGCAGCTTGAGAGGTAGACTGAAGCATTTCAAGACATTTTCATCTCAAAACTACATTTGGAATTTCAAAAAAAAAAGTCTCACCCATATTGAATAAAATAAGTAAAAGGAATTTAATAATATATGTTTGACAATTAATAGCCCTTAATGATAGGTTGAACCTGCCAAGGGCTTTGCTCTCCTTAGCATGAGGAAGGGAATTAGAAGCAGGAACTAATTTGGTGCCCTTCCCCATCTACCAGAGGAAACAGCAAGGACAGCAACAAGCTGTTTTATAAAGATATTTGTGAGTGCCCAAGTCCCTCATGACTGACTGCATGCTTAGCACATTGTTAGTAATTAGTGGGGACGACATTTTCCCCAACGGGGATAACATATTTCTTGGTATTCAGTTTGAGGCCATGCTTCTGGCACCAGTCATTACTTTGGGTAAGGCCCTCTTGGAGGATGTTCACATCACTAGAGGAATTTAAGACACTGCCAAGCTTGCAGTCATCTGCAAACTTGGTCAGGCACAGACAACTTGTTTTGGCTTGAACCTCAGAAAAGTATATCCCAAACCGTAGAGGCCCCAAGACTTATCCTTGGGGTATGCCACTTGTTACGGATCTACTACTAGAGGTGGCTTCCCCTATTTTGACTGAGTGGGTTCTATCAGTGAGCCAGTTAGCTACCCATCTGGTAACATACGGGTTGATGCCTAGCTGGGAGAGTTTATCTATTATGCCAGAGTGGGGAATAGTGTCGGAGCCTTTGGCTAGATCAAGATAGGTGGAGTGCAGCATCTTCCCCATGTCCATGGCTTTGGTGACTGTTTCAAAGAAGTCGACCAAGATTAACAGGCATGATCTCCCTTTGACAAAACCAAACTGTGTTGGGGTCGAGCATTTGGAGATTGCCAATGTCCTTGTTTATAAGGTCCATGATAATGCGTTCCATGGCCTTAAATATCGGGCTAGTTAGGCTGATGGGCCTATAATTGCCATAATTGTGTCAGTAGATGCTCCACCTTTGTGTAGAAGGATGACAGTGGCTGTCCTCCATTCAGCTGGGACAAAGCCGGTGCTCAGGCTTTGGTCGAATAGCGTGCCTAATGGTGTTAAGAGCTCATGCCTGAGTTCATGAAGGATACAGCCAGGGATGTTGTCATGTCCCATGGAGGCTGTTTTTTTTTTTTTTGTCTTTGACACGGCATTGAAGACCTGCTCCCTTGTGATAATGGGAGTGGGGCAGCTGCTAGGGGTGTCCCAGTTTACTGATGGCAGAGCAGGAGGGTGAAATTTTGACTGAATCTGTCTGCCAGCAGGTTGGCATCTATGGCTTTTCCGTATGTAGGCAGACTATTTTCTTCACTCATAAAGTTCTGCATTCATTACTAAATGCTTTCCAATCTACTAGAGTCCCAAGAGGGAAGTTAGTGTACATAGCAATGTGTGCCCTTTCCAATTTTAACTCTGTTTTCTTTATCGCCACAGAAAAAAAAGGTTATTTATCTCTGAAGACCTCAACAAAATGAACTAGTGTAGGGCAGGGGAAGAAGCGTGTAGAATTCCTTAGGGCCATAAAAAGAAATCTAATGCTAATTTTTTTTGGCTTCTTCAGTGAGAGTGTCTTTCTAATGCACAATAATGTAACAATTGTATTCTCTGGTCCATATCACTAAACATTCTTAAATTTTTCAATACATTCTGACTTCCAAGTCATTTAATCTTGTTGCAGTTCTACTAAGGCCTTTTGAATGAATAACATTTGGTTATACAGTTGAAATTGCTGGAACTTAAGCACTGTCATCTTAGCCTCCATTACCAGTAGATTTAAAGATGATTGCATGAGCTCCACTGAGACTAATATAGGAGTAAATAATAACTGTTAAAAAGAAAACATTTTAATATGGAATGAAAAATGATTGTATGGTTTGTTTTCTTTTCTAATAATATATGTGTGTCTATGTCGTAAGTGATAATTTAAAAAAAATAGAGAATTTATGCAGATATGTTAAGGAACTGAGTTTGTTTTTTTCAGCCACTGGAATAAACTAATGTCACTGCTAATGTCTGATAACTTACAGTTCTCACCATTTTATCCTTTTAAATAGATATTTTTCATCAAAAATGGTCAGAAAGGGGTGTTTGTGAAGAATGAGATGCTGTCTCTTCTAAAGAAGGGTGCTTTTTTGTAGCTACTATAGTATTCAAATTGCCTATGGCACCATAAATCCTTATCTTCTCAGATAAGTCCTGGCAAGTAAACCCCACATCCACATCTCTCTTGCATTGACTTTTGGGTCTTATTGTCTATCTTGTTGCATTAGTAGATTCTTGAGTTATATTCAGACAGCAGTCCTCTTCCCATAGACACCCCTTACCATTTAAGCCTTCCTTCTCTTTGTCACTACCAGAAAAGCTTCTCTTATTGTCTTCCATGATGCTCTGCAAAACTGACCTTGTGGAAAGAAATCTCTTGACTGCTTTTGCAGATTCAAGTTTAACTTTATATTTTTCTGTCTTTTTTTCCCCTCTGAGGCACTTAACCTTTAATGGGTTTCAGCATGATGAAAGTTAGCCTGAAGTACAAGGATTACAAAAGCCATTTCACGATGTAGCTACCAAAAATACTCTATAAAAACCAGACACAGTTCTTAAAGCCTTCTTGTTTACATTCCATAAAATAAAAGAATAGAGCCATACCTGTGTAAATTACCAGCAGATATCATTTCAAACCATTCGATATTATCTTGTGATTTCAAAAACAGGAATGGCACACTGAGTTGAGTCTGAACCACTAGTTTAATGAAATAAAAAATGAAGTGCTTTTCATTTGTTTGTAAAGCAAACTTCATCAGATTACAACTAAATAATGCAGGAATATAGGAATGCACTGAAATAGTAACAGATGGTAAATCATACCAATCAGGACAAATGGCATCAAATACACATTTTTAAAGATACATTCCCCTCATTAAAAAGTAACTACTAGCTACTGACATTAAAATCCTATCCAAAATAATACCCCACCGGAAGAATTGCTATAAAATGCTTCTTGCATTGTTTAGTTGTAATCTGATGAAGTTTGCTTTACAAGCAAACAAAAAGCGCTTTATTTTTTATTTTATTAAACTAGCGGTTCAGACTCAAGTCAGCGTGCTGTTCCTGTTTTTGGTTTCTACAGTTTGTTACGTGCCAGCAGTTTTTATTATCTTGTGATTTCATGTACAACTGCTTAGGAGGAAACGTTTATTTTGATTTATATATATCTATCTATATATATATATATATATATATATATATATATATATATATATATAAATTTAACTTTTACTTGTCGAAAGAAAGGAATAGATTGTAGGCAGGCACATACTAGTGGAGTTGCACATTTTTTAAATTTTGTTTATGTACTGGCAGTCATCTCTGCAGAATTGTAAAATTTCATTATGACAAGCAGAGATTTGTCTTTTGATATTACTTTTCTTTCAAGGCATTATAGTTTTATAATTATTTTATGGTTGTAAAATTGTCTGGCTTATGCAAGATTTTGTGTGTTTCAGTAAGTTATGATAAAGATAGGCAGTGGGGTAATTCTAGACAATTAAGTTTCATGCATACTAGACAATGGTGTGACCAGTAGTGATGGTCTGAGGCAAATCCGGTGATTTTGTTATAACAATACTCTTGCTTTGCCAGCAATATGTCTTGCAGGTTATAGAAAATGGGGGACGCAAAGAGTAGAATAAGTAAGCAGATGCTGTATCTGCCTTCAACAGTGACAAATTATTTTACTCTGGTTTGTTTGCTGGAAACATGGAGATTATTATTAAAGACGTTTAAGAGCCTTTCAGCACTCTCCTTTTTACTGGAAGGAAAGAAGATACATCATGCTTCCATTTGACTGTATCCTGCTGGATAGCTTAAGTTTGGAACCAATATAAAGATGTACTGGCTAGTCCTACATTAGAGAGATAGTGCTGCAACTTTCCTGCTTTAAATCAGTTTGGGACAAGAATGGGATATAACAAAACTTGAGCAAGAGGGAGTGTATAAATATTTGGGAATTGATGAATGATCTACAATAAAACAAGAACAAATGCGAATAAAACTCAGTAAGGAATATTTCAGAAGACTTAATTTAATCCTGAAAACAGCATTGACATCTAGGAACAAAGTTCAAGCTATAAACCAATTTGTTCTTCCTGTCCTAACTTACAGTTTTGGAGTGACTTGATTGACCCAAAAGGTGTTGGATAGATTAGACAGGAAAACAAGAAGGATGCTTCATGCTCATCAAATGATTTATAAAAATCATTGCATACCAAGATTATATAGTCCCCATTCCGAAAGCGGTACAGGCCTCCTTGAAATTGATTACATGTATATATCTGCAATCATGGGACTGCATATGTATCTGCTGACCTCACAAGACCCAAACATGGTGAAAGTTTTAAAATGTAAGGAGAATAAATCTAAGATGACTTCCCTGCTTAGTCTAGCAGAAGCATATCGGCATCAAGCGGGAATGGAAATCAAACCAGAAGTAGATAAAATCAGGCAGCAACTGAATGTGCCAAAAAACAAAAGAAAGAATATAGGGTGAAGGATCAGATGAGAAGGCAAGAAATGTGGAAAATGCATAAATATAGTTGCAGGTATAGAAAACTCCTGGAGCAGCCTCATGTTGGTCGGGATCGAATGCAGGAATGGTTAAGGAAAGGCAAATTCAAAGCAAAAGATGAAAGGTTAATATTGGTGGCCCAAGATAGTGAACTATGTACACGCTGGTTTACAAATTCCATTGAACATGTGGGAGAAACAGAAAAATGTAGGTTTTGTAAAACAGAATTGGAAACAGTTGCACACCTTGTTGCTGGTTGTGACATACTAATGGCAGAAGGACTGTATACTGAAAGGCAAAATAATGTGGCAAGACTGTTAGACTGGGGATTGTGCAAACATTATAATACTGAAGTAGTTGAAAAACACTGGAAACATGAGCCACAAAGCATAACAGAAAATGATGAAGACTACATCACATGGGATTCACCCATTACCAACAGTTCAAAAGACGGTTGCGATAAAACCAGATATAGTACTCCATAAGAAAACAAAAGTAGCATTGATCAGTGACATCGCTACACCCAATGAATACACTGTCTTGTGTACAGAGAAGAACAAAGTCATAAAATATCAAGATTTGCAGGTAGAATCAAGAGCAACCTGGAAGAAATATACCCAGACAGTTCCAATAATAGTAGGAGCAATGGGTCTTATAAAGAAGAATCTACAATCGTATTTAAATATGTTACCGATACATGCAACTCCGTATGAATTGCAAAAGGAGTCATTACTGGCAACATTGCGGGTGCTGCAAAGATCACTTCTGGCTGATATTATAGATTGAAACAATACTAATTTCATGAACATTAATCATACTTTGACTTAGGAATGGGGTACATTCCCGTCATGGTATTAGAAATCCAAAAGATGTAGAGAAATTAAAAGCGAGATGAAGTAAGAGTTTCTCAAGGGAAATGATATCAAAGACTTTAGATAAGCCTAGGAAAAGGGCAGTGATTAGATTATCTTTATTCCTTTTGTGTGTTTACAGTAGAAGGGAAAGTAGTGGCAGTGCTGTGATAACTCCTGAAGCCATGCTGGATAGGGGAGAATAGCTGTTTTTCTCAACAGTACTTGAGAAGCTGAGTATGTATACATTTCTCCAGTATCTTAAATATGGTGAATAGAATGGCTACTGGTCTATAATTGCAGTGTTCCACTGAGGTGAATCCTGTGTGCAGGGGTAGTATAAAACATTTTTTCCATGTGGATGGGATGGCTCTATGTAAAATAATCAAATGTCCACATTGTCAAAGTCATCTCATCAACAATGCAGTTCATCAAAACCCCCCACACCCCCTGCCAATTATATATACCAACTCTGAGATTGCCATATAGTGGAGAGAAGGGCAAATTTCCTGATACCTTCCATAATGCGATCTCAGTCAAAATGGTTCAATGTCCTGAATTGTCGATGAGATGATATGTTTGACAATGTGGTCGTTCAATTATGTGACATAGACCCAGATGGGACATCATTTTCAGAGATGGCTTGATTTATCAGAATGGAGATTAGATAGGCTATGGCATCCACTGCCATTTTAAGGTACTCTGTGGTGAGGTTGTCAGATGCAGGTGTGGTAGGTTTCAGTTGTAGAAGAAATGTTTTGATAATTTTAGTAGAGACTGGCCGGAAAGAGAAGTCGCAGAGGTTTGATTTGGGCTCGTGGGTTACTGCTTTATATATCTATATATATATATATATATATATATATATATATATATATATATATATATATATATATGAGACTATGTCAATGAAATTTGTGTTAAATTGGTTAACTACATTACTATTTTGTGTTTGCAAGTTTGGGAGCTGACTTGCTGTGGTTGTATTAATTTGTTAATGGAGTTCCAGAATATTCTGGGATCATTAAAGGTTAAGTTTTGGAGTATGGAGTAATAGTTTGTCTTATCTTTTTTAATTACGTACCTAATTTAGTTTTTGGTTGTGGAAAATTTTGGAAGTTCACAAAAAATAACTAGGAAGAAAAAGAAATATATGTAATGCTAAAAGAAAAACAAAAGGGCTGTATTTTGATATGTAATATACAGATTACTGTGAATTATAACATTATTCAATCAAAAAATATACGGCCTTCAGAAAATTATATCACTGTTCCAAAGGAGTATGTACAAAAGAGAACAATGACAGCTTGCAAAGAATTTATGTGGTTGAAACATCAGGATAATGGTGTTTAAACTTACTCTTTCATAACTATTGAAAGAGAGTGATATTACTAATTAGAAGTAGAAAATTAAGATCAGGCCAGAAATAAATACTCTAGTAACTGGAGATTCAGTTATTAAAGGAATTAATAATCACATTTGCAGAGAGGATAATGAACATCAAATAGTGCTAAACCTGTCAGGAGCAAAACTATAGAATGTGAGTAGAGCCTTGGTATGCCTAAATGTAAGGAAGTATGAAACTACTTTTATTTATACTGGATCAAATGATTGTATCTTTAAGGACTTACTGTCCATATGGAACTGGCTGAACTCTTAGATAACATAGGTTGTACAGTTATTACAACATATTTTTCACAACTCAAACATAGAAAAGAGAGAGTCAGGTCATAGTGAATGAAAATGTTTGGGGGGATAATGCCTATATAAAAAATGTCCCATTTTGACAAATGACAATGTACAAGACACCCAAGTCTAATTTTGGGCACACATACAATTAGACTGGATTGAGTTTACTTGTCAAGACAAGTGAAGATAATTTTACAGCAGATGTACAATATTTGACAAATTGATGCTGCTATTCTTTTGAAACATGATTAAAGAACAATGACAAGAAATCAGCTCTGTCAGCTCAAAAAAATTTTATTTTTGTAGCAGATAGTCAAACAAAAAATAAGGAGTATGGGCTACAATAGGAATTAAAGATTGCAGTGAGATCTTGGTTTATTATATCTTTGATGGTAATACCAATACTGTATATTGTGCAACTGTGATAATACAGACAACCCTGGAACAGATTACAATTGGAGTGTATTGAGCACTAAGCTCAAGAGAGACATTTATACATTTCTTGTGTGAAACATGGGAAAGGAAAATGATAATAGCAGGGACTTGAATTTACCAGAGACAGACGGAAATAATAATGATTTTATAACATAAGTAAAGCAATTACTTACACTGTATGTACAGGAAAAACTGTATTTGCAGATTGTAAATAAACCAACCTGGGAAAAAAACATATTGGATATTGTTCGCATTCCTAATGATAATAAGGTTATAAAGGTTAAACTACTGCTAGACAATTCTGCCCAACTGAAATCTAAGCCAATGTACAGAAGATTAATATGAGTATCTATTAAAGCAAAACAAACATTATATAAAACTAATTGGAGTGATGCATTCAGAGGACTGATGGCAAAATGAATTTAACAAGTTTAAGATGGAATATTATATGAATGCAAAAAACTGAAGAAATATTTAACATTAAGATCTAGGCACACAAGGTTGGGAGGATATATTTTTCATATTTATTATTTTATTTATTTATTAGCATATGTTGACCGGGAAAGTCCACTGGGTCAGAGACCCATTTTTAGTGAAGGTCAGGAGAGAAAAGCTCCACAAGCATTACAAAAGAAAGACAATATTTAAAATACAATTAAAAGTATTACAGATATAACAAGGAGAAAACATATTACACTTTACATTTCTTAGGATTTACATTAAATTGAACTAGAAAAATCCTTACATAGGTTGTAATGTTACATCAATAGTCAAGGCATAAACAATATAATTAATTAAAACAGCAGATAAAAATATAAGAAATGGAAACAATGTAGGACCTTACTTTAGAAACTGAAATTAATAAACTGGATGGAGAAATTAAGGTTGAGACAAGATCAGGAAAAAAACTGGAACAAAATATATAAAGATACTGAGCATAGTAGGGATTGTAAAAAGGTTTATTTTGTGACTGTGTTTAATTTACTTATACAGGAGATAGTTGACATTATTAAAAATTACTGGTCCTTTCTTTTGATAGGTACGGGCTGTGTTAATAATGTAGGTGATACCCCCCCTTCTTGTCCATAAAGAGAGGACGAAGTGTAAAATATATGGTGGTCCACAGTAAGTTTTGTATACCTAAAATGGGATGTAATAAAGGTGCCTGTAATTTTGGCACTTGGGCCTGTGGGGGGTGTTCTATATGTCAATATGTGATTAGATTTTTTAACAACATTAACGGTGTTAAATATAACCCCATAGCTGAGTATTCCTGTAGTACAGAAGGGGTACTTTATGCCTTAAGATTTTCTTGCATTCTTTTCTATACTGGTGAAAGTAATAGACCTTTTAAAACAACAGTTCATGGGTTTGTTTACTGATTTAAACAGATGCATTTTAGAACATGTTACAGCTGAGAATGTTTCTCTTTTAAAGAATAAACTGTTGTTTAAGCAATCTATTATTTTAAAATATGGAACTCTGACACCTACTGGTCTTAATATGGAATGTAGTTGGAAGTCTCTTTTGTAAGGATTTTTTTTTACTGGATAATTGAATTATTGATGTCAATTATGTAAAGTATTTAATGATGTATTTTATTCATGTTTATGAACTCCTAGAAGGCCTGTAGGCCGAGGCGCTAGTGCAGTTAGTTTGGTTTATGTTGATAATAAATACCAGTTTTTATTTCCATTTTGATTACTGGCTTTGTGGTGGATTTTTATTTTGGATAAATTATTGTCAGAACTGGAAGGGTTAGGCCTTGAAACTATATATAAGTATGCCTATGTTGAAAATAGGCTTATAGTACCTTTAACATTATATTTTACAATGAAACATTGTATTGTGATGTATTTTATGTGGACCTATTTTCAGCACTGGATAAGGTCATACATACAACACTGATCAATAAATGAGAACAACTAGGTATTAATGTAACCCTGATGAGACATATACATTTAAATATGCATTTAAATATAGTGTTACTGTCAGAAAAATATGTATTAATGTGTGTATGCTTAATGCTAATTAGAAGCTAAATGAGTTAACACGTTTTTCATTCTATTTTATATGCACTGTTTAATATATAAATTGAGTTACATATGGGACTGAAAAGATGCTTTTTGAAACTGCAGTGTGCTTTCTGAAACTTGCAAGATGCCCTCTGACCTAGTAATTGCTAGCACAGCAATATTCATGTTTATGCCTTTTGGAAATGTACTTGAGAAGCAGGTGCTTATCTGCTAGGTCAGGAGTGAATGAATGAACAAAGCTATATCCTGTAAATGTAATGATTCTAAACAATCAGCTCTGTTCGAAGCATGAGAACATGTACAGCGGCAGTAGCATAGAGATAATGTAGACAAAGGATTATTAGAGAAATGAACTGCTAGCTTTGTGCTTGAATTAGCCATAGTACCTTGAATGGTAACATAACATGTATCTAACCGGTGGTAACCAAGGCCACATTGTTTTCTTAGGAAGTTTCTCACAAAAATTGATAAATAAGCAGAAATTCATGAGACTAATGGTCAATAAGTGATGATGAAAAGACTTGTAATTTGCTACGTAAGCTTGGTAGGCAATGTCTTATTAGAAAGTGTATAAAAATGAAAGTATTTCCTGTTTCTAGTTAGACAAACTCTGTAATAGCAAGTTTTTGTCTCCTTGCTGCAAGATTAAAGTGCCTTAACCTGAACCTACCGTGTTTTGATCATTTTTAAAGTATATTTTTCCTTTGACAGTTTGGTCCTTTGGACCGGAAAGTACCTCTCACTCTAGGCCTAGGTCAGAATTGGACCCGGTGGCATGTACCCGTACGGAGAAGCGGCCAAATTAGCTCTTCTGTTTTGAAAGACCTCCGACTGAACTATCGTTCGAAAGAGGCCAGCCACTGTTTCTGATCTGGGATTGGAGGACGAGTCAACGATCCGGTGGATCAACTCACGGAGGGTCAGGTAAGGAGGAATTTACCTTTTCTCTGTTTTAGATCAGGGAATAGTTACAGAACTTTTTGTCAGGGAGATTTGCATGCGCAGATCAGGGACAAAAGATTACTGTCTTGTCATAGATCAGGGAAACAGAATAGGTAGACAGTTATTCTAGATAAACTGTGAAAAGGTGTAAAATCGTGGTACCACGTGATAAGAAGGGCTACGTAACAATTTACAGCTTAGCTAAGGCAACATGGGAAATCAGTGCATGAAAAGTTCCAGAGACCCGCCCCTAACCGAAGACACGAAATATATGCAATTACAGCGTGACGATAATGTTAAGTACTATACGAAATGGGTTGATAAATACAAATTTGATGGTAATTTAGATAAATTTTCACTCATTAAACTCGTCAGACAACTTAAAACAGATGCGAAAGGTCAGCTAAAAAAGCAACGGCAATTAGGAGTCCCTTAGGCACACAGGTGGCTTGAGGAAGCAAATCGCAGGGAACAAAAGATTAAAAATACAAAAGATTAAAAATTCAAAAGCAATGTTCTTGGACAAAGAAGATAATAACTTGGTAATAGCAACAGCCCCTCCTCCGCCCCCTCCATTCCCCTTACCAGAATATGAAGCGAGTGGACAAGCTGATCCACCTCAGCTATACCCAGCTGTTCCTGCAAAATCAAAACCGTTTGTCAGGGATCCTATCGAGACCAGGTCTCGAGCATTTAACTTGAGAGGGGATATTGACTTATATGAAATAAATAGAAATTCACAAGCTATGAGTGAGGAAGAGATATGTCCACTCATAGAAGTACCAAATCCACAGGCAGGACAGGCAGGACAGGATCCAACTCTCTTAGTTTATAGACAGTGGACACTGGAAGATATCTGGAAAGCCACAGAGGGAATTCCCCATCCGAAAGTTAATTTTAGAAAATTCTTAGAAGACTTACAGGGTATGAGGTTAAGTTACCATTTGAATGGAGAAGAAGTAGGAAAAGTAGCTAGGCAAATTGTAGGTCCAGATTGGCACATGATCAGTGGCAACTGGAATCCCCGTGATGCAGAGCTCAGACCACTCCCACATAGTAATGCAGAACTGGACAACAGAGTAAAAGGTCTGACAGACCGAATCTCTGAAAAATGGAAGCCTAGGGCTGATTGGACTTGCATTAATCAGTGCGTACAACAAGAAGGTGAAACTGTTGATAGATATTATGCTAGATTATTAGAATGTTTTAATAACCATTGTGGAATGCAGGTACCTGAAGATCAAACACATGATTCCCCATATGAGCAACAGCTAAAGAATGCATTCTTAAAAGGCAGTAATACTCCCATTAGCAGCTTTATTACAAAGCACATGGTAGATCATCGTACAAGTAGATTACAGTCATTACTTGAATATGCAAGACATGCCGAAAGGCATTTTAATAGCAAAAAGAAAAAGAAAGCTCAAGTATTTGCAGTAGAAGATGGGTCAGAAGTCTTTGTAGTACAGACCAGGAAGAAGGGTAAGAAAAATGCCCAGGGAAACAAACAATCTGATAAATGATCAGAAGATTTTGAAGAAAGAAAGAAAAGGGGTGAATGTTTTAAATGTGGGAAAAAGGGACATTTGGCGAGGGATTGCAGGCTAAATAAAAAGGTAACTACGGAAGATAAGGAGGGTGAGGAATGACTATATGATAGTCAGGAATCATTGGATGAGAATAGACAGAGAAAGACAAATGCAAATGTGGTAGCAAGGGTAGAGGATGTGACAGAAGGGATAGAGGATGTACATGAATTCCTAGATGATGAAGAAAATGAAATTTTGGACTTAGCATTATTGAGCCTAGAGCTCTACTTAGCAGACACAAAACTGGAAGTTACGCTTCTGGTAGAGGGGAGGGAAGTAAAATTTCTGTGTGACTCAGGGGCTTCGCGGACCCTGATACATCCTTCCAAACTCCCATAGGATTCAGAATCACCAGATTACATACTAGTGAAAGCAGCTAATGGACAGCTGTATCGGGAGCCACTCTCCCATGACATAGCAATAACTGACCCCGTATCAGGAATGACCCAGAAAAGCAAAATTGTTGTTTCTGCAAATGCCCAGTAAATCTCTTGGGCAGAGACTTAATGCAGATATTTGGCATAGCCGTAGTTCCAACCATGCAGCGTATGGAAGCACAGCGACAAATGGATACTTTTGTGGTGCGACCGGAGGGTGAAACATATTATTGGTACAGCCAGGACTTAGTTATGACTGGCCTAGGGGCAGTAACCGAAGAACTGATGAACGTAGCCATCAGCGAATCCCCCTCCCTTGACACTGACAAACAGCATTTGTTGCATTGTACTCTATATTACTGTAATAGACCAGGACCTGACAAAGAATATCAGCAAGAGTTGTTTAAAAACCATGCTAATAGGCTAGTATTACGAAACCTGTACTGGGACACAGAAGGAAACAGTGTAATAAGCTGTTCATTGCCCCAGGAATTTCTAGCACTTTACAAATCTAATCGATTGCCACATGTAAGCTTAACTAAAAATAGAAATTTGAAGTGGGCAGACTTAGGAGAAAAAGTCACGAGGTGGGAAAAACAGACAGAGTTAGAACTCTCTGAACAAGGAGTACAGAGGCAAAAATTGAATTGGATAACACAGACACACCCAGCTGTGCACTCACAGGCAAGTGAGGATAGCTGAGTATTACTCTTACTGGAGGAAGAGGAAAAAGCCTTACGAGACATACCAGAGACTCTCTGGTCAACAGGGAAATCAGATGTAGGACTTATTCGTACAGCAGGACCAGTTACTATTACGCCAAAATCAGCATTTAGACCTCAGAAAAGACAGTATCCCTTGAGAAAGGATGCAGAGATAGGGATCAAACCTATAATAGCAGCCTTACTTAAGGAAGGAGTCTTAATAGAATCTCCCAATTCACCATGTAATACACCCTTATTTCCTGTTAGGAAAGCAAACGGGGAGTGGCGTATGGCAAGATCTACAGGCTGTGAATGACGCAGTTATACCCAGGGCACCAATGGTGCCAGATCCACACACCTTATTGAATGATTTGAAACCTCAACAGAAGTATTTTTCTGTGGTAGATATTAGCAATGCATTTTTCTCGATACCGATACACCCAGACAGCCAACATTGGTTTGCATTTACATTTCAGGAGAAATGGTATACATATACGAGATTACCACAGGGATATTGTGAAAGTCCAATGATATTTGCACAAGAAATGGCAAGTAACCTGGCGGGATTTATCCCACCGAAAGGTAGCCAGATTTTACTTTATGTAGACGACATTCTGCTGGCAGCCCCCACCCAGCAAGAACGTAGAGAAGATACCATAGCATTATTACAATTTTTAGCTACTCAAGGACACAAGGTAAACAAGAACAAACTGCAACTTTGGAGAAAACAGGTTAAATACCTGGGATATGTAATATCCAAAGAGGGCAGAATATTAGATGAAGACAGGAAAACAGCAATATTACAAGCACCTAGACCAACTACCAAGAAGGAAATGATGTCCTTCCTGGGAACTACCAACTTTTGTCGGAGTTGGATACCAAATTATGCTTTGGAATCTGCTCCGCTGACTAATTTGATATTCAAAAAGCTGATGGCAGCACAGGATTCATTACAGTGGACACCAGAAGCAGAAGCAGCTTTTTGCAAATTGAAACAACTGATAGCATCTTCCTTAGTTTTAGGATTACAGAACTATCATAAGCGATTTTTCCAAACTGTAGACTGTAAGCAAGGTTATATGACATCAGTGTTAACACAACAGCATGGGGACAAACAACGCCCCATAGCTTACTATTCATCACAGTTAGACCCAGTGGCGCGATCCTTGCCCCATTGTGTACAAGCAGTAGTCGCAGCTGTGATGGCAGTGCAGGCTTCAGCCTCAGTAGTATTGTTCCACCCTCTCACATTGAGAGTGCCTCATGCAGTCGCGATTATTTTACTGCAAGAAAAAGTAGCATATCTTTCTCCTGCTAGACATCTTTCCTGTATGACTATACTGTTGAGCCTACCCCATATGACAACTGAACGATGCACAACTTTGAATCCGTCAACCTTGCTCCCAACCCCTGCAAATGGCAAACCACACTGCTGCCTGCAGGAGATTGAGCAAAAGACACTACCTAGAAAAGACCTTACAGATGTTCCCTTGGATGATGCCGAGGTGACATACTATGTGCACGGCTCATGCGGGAGGGGTCTTACAGGACAGAACCTAGTGGGGTATGCAGTATTTTCTGATACTGAGATTTTAGAAGCGAAGTCCTTACCACACAACTTATCTGCACAAGCAGCAGAGTTGATTGCCTTGACGAGGGCATGCACCTTAGCAGAAGGTGAGAAAGTAAATATTTTTACTGACAGTCAGTATGCTTTTTCTACTGTACATGTTTTTGCGCAGCAGTGGAAAAATAGAGGAATGATAACATCTACTGGTAAACCAATTAACCATGCGCAATTTATTTTAGATTTGTTGGACTCTATTCATTTACCTCAGAAAGTAGCTATTTGCAAATGTGTAGCTCATAGCAAGCAACAGGATAGAATTTCAAAAGGTAATACGAGGGCTGATATAGCTGCAAAACAGGCAGCTTCAGCTTCAGAAGTTTTTCTTTTGAGTGAAGAATTACAACCTTCTGAGATTTTAGATTTAAAAATGATAAAAACAATGCAGACACTTACTACAAATATAGAGAAGCAAAAGTGGCTAAAACGAGGAGCAACCCTTGAGAAGGGACTGTACATCTCCAAAGAGAAGAAACCAATTCTACCATCTAACTTGTTTAGATATGCAGCTTTGTTGAGCTATGGGCAGAGCCATGTCTCAACAGGGGGGATGGTACAGTTAGTGAATCGAGTGTTTACAATGTATGGATTTACTAATTACACAAATAATTTTTGTGCAGCATGCCATGTTTGTAACAAGCATCATGCACAAGGGGCATTGAAACCTAAGCAAGGGAGTTTCCCTACACCACCATATCCGTTTCATAGTATTTGTATGGATTTTATAGAACTGAACAAATGCGAAAATAAGAAGTACTGCCTTGTCATTATAGATATGTTTTCCAAATGGGTGGAAGCTTTTCCAACTAAAAATCCAGATGCAGCTACTGTTGCAAAGGTCCTTGTTAAAGAAATTATACCTAGATTTGGCATACCAGAAAAGATTTATAGTGACAATGGTACACATTTTGTAAACCAAACAATACAACAACTTAGTCGCTATTTTGGGATATCGTTAAAAAACCACTGTGCGTACCACCCCCAATCTGCAGGATTAGTAGAGAGGCATAATGGGGTGTTGAAGAATAAACTTAGGAAATTGATTAGTGAGACACAAAAGAACTGGGTGCACTGTTTACCTCTGGCACTGTTGAGCATGAGAACTGTTCCAAATGCGAAAGGGTTAACTCCTTTTGAAGTTTTGTTTGGGAGGGCTTATTATACACCTCAGTGGAAACCTCTCATGTCTGCAGAGCAGGAGGCTGACAGTTCACTTGCAGAGTATATGAGGCGATTTTTGAATCACAAACTTTTGCAGTTAAATTCTGTTTCAGATAAAGAGCAAATGAAATCGGAAGCAGCAGTAGCCCCAGGCACCTGGGTCTGGGTGAAAATAGTGAAGAGAAAGAATTGGAGTTCTCTGAAGTGGGAAGGGCCGTACCAGGTACTACTGTCGACACCCACTGCAGTCAAGATCATGGAGCGAGCATCCTGGATTCATCTGATACACTGTAAACTGCTTAAGAACTTTGAACTGGACAAAAACCTTGTTACTGTTGTACAACGAGAACAAAATGGCCAGGTATAGAGTGAATAGAGACATTGAACAACTTCAGAAAACTTGCATGATTATTTTGATAGTTATGCTAATAACATTGTTCTTTTTGTTGTGGCCTTTCCTTTTTCCTGCCACAAAAGTTGAACTGATTAAACGTGATGAGCCAAACATAGACTGGCACCCCAACTTTAACACTTATCAGGCAATTACACATGCGTATGCTGAGACTTTTAATGTTTCGAACTGCTGGATCTGCACAGCCATACCAACAGCATACGGGGGGGTTATTAATGACTGCTATCCCCCTAGGGGTCAATGAGACCTGGGAAAATCTGTTTTTTGACACAGTATCTATTAAAGCATATGATAAGGTAGCACTGTATTTGCCTGTGACACAAAAGGGAATTGTATGTTTTTATAAAAATTATACCATACAAGTGGGTTGGAGTAAGTGTAATGTGACGGTACAATATAAATGTTATACAAAAGCAAATGATCTGGGTGGATCTTGTAGTACAGATTATAACTAATTTCTTAAATCCATGCATAAAACTCTTGATCAAGTACAACGTAACCCTGAACTTTTTAAACAGTTATCTGTAATAGATAGGAAAATGTTTCATGCAGGGCAGTCATTTCGTAACAAAGTAACTACTAAAGTAGAGGATTGTTATTTTGTGTGTGGTAAAAAAGCATATAAATGGTTACCTGAGAATTGGTCCGGCAGTTGTTTTTTGGGGTACCTGGTCCCGGCCATACGACACACTGCAGTCTTGCCTCAGGGAAATATTCGAAATACCCGAGATGTGACCAAGAAGACTGTTAAAAAACCTGAGAATCCAATGGGACAGATCGAGGCGGGCTGGAAAGACCATCATAGTGTGGGTACCAAACTTATGCACATGGACTTGAGTGATGCTGTCATATCATGGGCAGGCATATTACCTGCATATGGCACAGTTAAATCGATTTGGGAACTGCGAAAACTGTCTAAACTTCTCGAAGTGATGAGTAATGCAACTTTCTCTGCTGTTGAACTGATAACTGATGAACTGAATGCTGTGAGAACTGTAGTGCTCCAGAACCGAATGGCTCTTGACTTCACCCTAGCGGCAAGGGGTGGGACGTGCGCCTTAATCAATGAAGAATGCTGTGTGTTTATACCAGATCATCAGCATGAAATTAATGACCACCTTGAGGTAATTCAGCAAGTGTCGGCCATGACCAAACCCTCTGATGGACTTTTTCCAGAATTTGTTTGGGGGGGGTGGGGTTCCATCCTAATGAACATCTTGATTGCCATTGGTGTGGGATTACTCCTGTTAGCAGTTTGTGTTTGTTGTGGAATCCCCTGCGTGAAGAAATTAATCAAAGAATTTCTAGACATATCAGTTTCTGAGACTATGTATCAGAGTACTGAATTTGAAGAGCTGCTAGAATGTGAAACACTTTCATAAAGTTTAAACTGAATGACTTTCTTAACTGCAAATCCTGATTGGAAGAGGTTAGGAAAAGAAGCAAACTGTTTATTCTTTTTGAAAATAGAATTAAAAAGTATTAACAGGGGGGAAATGTCAGAAAAATATGTATTAATGTGTGTATGCTTAATGCTAATTAGAAGCTAAATGAGTTAACACGTTTTTCATTCTATTTTATATGCACTGTTTAATATATAAATTGGGTTTCATATGGGACTGAAAAGATGCTTTTTGAAACCGCAGTGTGCTTTCTGAAACTTGCAAGATGCCCTCTGACCTAGTAATTGCTAGCACAGCAATATTCATGTTTATGCCTTTTGGAAATGTACCTGAGAAGCAGGTGCTTATCGGCTAGGTCAGGAGTGAATGAATGAACAATGCTATATCCTGTAAATTTAATGATTCTAAACAATCAGCTCTGTTCGAAGTATGAGAACATGTACAGCTGCAGTAGCTTAGAGATAATGTAGACAAAGGATTATTAGAGAAATGAACTGCTAGCTTTGTGCTTGAATTAACCATAGTACCTTGAATGGTAACATAACATGTATCTAACCAGTGGTAACCAAGGCCATGTTGTTTTCTTAGGAAGTTTCTCACAAAAATTGACAAATCAGCAGAAATTCATGAGACAAATGGTCAATAAGTGATGATGAAAAGACTTGTAATTTGCTACGTCAGCTTGGTAGGCAATGTCTTATTAGAAAGTGTATACAAATGAAAGTATTTCCTGTTTCTAGTTAGACAAACTCTGTAAGAGCACGTTTTTGTCTCCTTGCTGCAAGATTAAAGTGCCTTAACCTGTACCTACCGTGTTTTGATCATTTTTAAAGTATATTTTTCCTTTGACAGTTACCAAGAAACTTGAATGAGGGAGAAGAGATAACAGGTTGTTGAAGTGACATAATTTTGAATTTGGGCACTGTCACAAGCAGGTTTATGAAAGAAAGATCCAGAACTGGTCTCTCAGCATTTTCTTTCTTTGGCACTAAAAACACTCTTGAATAAACCTCCTTTCCCACCTGGGCAGTGGAACTGGTTCTTTTACTCCATAGGACAGCATGTGATGAAGGATAGGTGTTAATAAAAGAGTTGGGTCTGGAGGATGAGGAATTACCCCCTGGAAAGGAGGAATTTCCTCCCACTGCCATCTGTAACATTGCTGAATGATCTACAGAACCCAATTGTCTGAAATTATCTGTTGCCAAACAGAACAGTGGAGATTCAGACTTTCTGGAAGAAAAAAGAGGCTGCCAGGGTGGGAGGGGGGAACAAAGTCTCTTAAATAGTCAGTCTGACTTATTGGACTGTCTTTGGTTTTGGGAGTTCCCAGAATTCTTCATGGAACCCACTTGCCATTTCTTTTTAGACATCTGCTTAGTTCCATTTTGCTTAGACTATTTATTTTGTTTCTTATCAAAACTGGATTAGTTAGAGAATCCCTTGAAAATTTTGGAAAAGGAGAGCGGAAAAATCTTAGATAGTCCCTATATCAGCTTTCCCCCTTCATTACACTTTTTGATCACCTCTGCAGCAGACAGGCCATAAACTAAATCTCTAGCCAAAGGAGAATTTTAAATCTCATTATTAACATCGTCTTGGGAGGTTTTGATAATGCAGCCATGAAAACCACCTCAAAACAGTACCAGCAGCCATAGCCCTTGTAGCAGTATCAACGGAGTCACTCACACACACACACACACACACACACACACACACACACACACACACACACACACACACACACACACACACACACACACACACACACACTGTATTGAATGTGTAGTGACTTGAACAATTGAAGAAATTAAATTATGTAAAGCAGGTTTTTCCTCCCATGAAGAATTTGCAAACAAAACATTCCTCATGCTTTCACAAGTAGGACAAAGCTTAACATATGAGAATGGCAGTTCAAATTTTGAAAATCAAACTTGCACTAGCCGAGACTTTTTTCCCATCCTTATCGGACATAAGAGGATTGGAATTGGCTAAGTGTTTAGCAGCAGTAGAACTAATTAAATATAGTGCTGCTGGATCAGGCTTGGGAAGAGTTTAAAAAAGTTAAAAGACTAAGGAACATCTTATCTGTCTTTTTGGGAGTAGATTGCTGACTGTCAGGAAAAGTGCGGGCACTAACACACACACACACACACACACACACACACACACACACACACACACACACACACACACACACACACCCTCCAAAGCTGACAGAACTGGAGGAATGGGTGCAGGTTCTTGAAATTCCTTCTGTAACAACTCATAATATTTTCTTAGGGACTGAGAAACCTCAGTTGTTCTCCCACTGAAAACACTGGCACACTCTAGAAGTAGTCTCAGAGAAACAGAACTTACACAGAGAGAGTCAGAAATTGAGCTCTCCTCCATGTCTGAATCAGAAGTCTGAGAGGAAAACCTCGCATCTGTCCCTTCATCCTCTTATCCAGATTCAGAATGTTGAATCTCTTAAGGAATGGAGGTATCCTCTTTTTTTACCAGAAACTACTCTACAAGAAGGATCAATAGCCTGAATTAAACCCAGAGCCAGACCCAGTAAACTGCTCCTGTTTAACGAAATTTCAGAAGAAGCAGATTGATGTTTAGTGTTCTGTTTCTTTTGACACGGAAAATTGGACCAGTAGTAGCAGCTTCCCCATGGATGGACACAACCATAGCTCTCAACCTTCCATCTCTAAAATGAGAAAAACTAGCCCTCATAATGTGGAACAAATGGGCAAAATGTGGAACACATACAAATGGGTGAGTAACAACTTCAACTAGGAAGGTCATAGGGTGGTTAAAATATGATGGTTTTACTTGTCAAAAAGATCTTTTAATGAATTAATATGATTCATTTCTATTAACCATGGATATCAGTTAAAAAATTCCTAACACTGAATGGATGACAGACCTTTTCAATGTGGAACTTTGAGGAACAGAGAACTTTTTAAGATGCCAAATGAGGTACGTTCCTCGTAATGAGGTAGAGTTGAGAGGCATGGGTACAAAATTCTGACAAAACAGGGTAAACCTTCCCTGCTCTGTGGCCCAGGACTGACAACAGAGGTTCACCCTTGTCCACTGATGGGAACCCAGCAGTCACAGAGGACATTCCTAATCCCCAGTTCATAGTGATTGTAGGTGCTACACCACAGGGATCTGAGTAAAGGATGAGTGGTCTGAGGGACAACTAATAGCCACAGCAGAGTCACCCACCTATAGCATAGGCAAACTGCAAGCCTGCTAAGATGGCAATGGCTGTTTGCTTAACTTTTTATTTTTGTGGCTGAAAGAAGGACTGACTGTATGACCGACACATTATTTCATGGTCAAGCCATAAGTGGTCTCTTTCCCTGGGAAAACAAGCAGAAAATGCTGGTAAAAGTAAAAAGTATTTAAAAATCATTTTTTTTTCATAGAAACCACAGTAAAACACACTTTAAAACACTGCAACCCCCACAATGTAAAATAAATACAAATTTTCTACAGAAAAATGGTTTTCAATTGCTTTAAACAACTTTCAAATTGACAGGATAAAAGAGTGCTCCCATTTAAAAGTACAGTACAGTCTCATGATAGTCTATTAAACACAAAACTGTAGCTTTAAAATAACTTTCCAGAAGAGAAAAGTATCAATAATAAACAAAGTTATTAAATGAAAGTTTTTTCCCCAAAGGGAACTTACCTGCTTAGCAAAGGAGCAGCAGAAGCTGATTGTTGATCCTCAAAAGCCTCAGAGGAGAGAACTCGTTGATGGTAGTAAAGCTCTAAAGGGCTCAGTACCCAAACTTGTTTTTTATTCAGCTCAGCTTGAGCTGCCTAACAGCTTGGACACATGAAGGTGCCCTGAGACTTTAGACACTGTCTAGCTTTTATATCCTTATCAGGATCTAAGTCATATAGCTAAATCTAGTGCAACACTGATCAATATGATGGACATCTTTAATTCTTGCCTCTGACACTTCATATATCCTCATAATTAACCCTATTATTCTATCAGGAAACCCAAATGCCATCATCGCACTACTCATAAAATCACAGCTGACTTTATCAAATACGTATCTGCATCAAGACTTACCAACAATAGTGGTGTTTTCTTATACTCTGCTTCCATCTTGATCATGACTGTTGTATTACTTTTGGCAAAATGTTTGCCTTTTCTCCATACAAGCACACTGATTTATATTTATCCATTTTGGCAACACATGCCATTATCTCAGTTAGTATAGATGTAAACACTTTATAATTCTGGTTTAAAATTGAAGTTCATTTATATGAGGCTGGCTTTAAGCAGTTTTTGCCTCTATGAGTAATACAGCTACTGCTGCTTTCTTCCAAGATGTTGTTACTGCCCCTCTTTGTAAAATATTGTTACAGAAAACTTTCCAAATCTTTATCACTTTCTTTCCCCCCTAACTTCCAAATTTCCTCAGAAATATTGTTGACTTATTATTTGTCACCATTTTACCTCATCCCTTCCTGTCTTAGCTATAAATTTTTGAGCCTTATCTCTCTCTAACCTTGTCATTTAAGTCATAGTTAATTCTTCCATAAGTATTTCCATTTCTGCCTTTTTCTTAGTTTCAACAAAATATTACATTGATAAAGTAGCAGAAGGCATACTAAGGCATACTAAGAACTAAGCAAACACAGGAATGGTGAAAGGCGATCCCTGGATGTGTTTTACATGAACTACAAAGTGAACTGGCACCACATCTGTGTGCCCTGTTCAATCACAGCCTCACCTGAGGCTTTGTCCCTACCGAATGGTGCACTGCTACAGTCATCCCTCTCAATAAAGGGGGAGCAACTACAGACCTTGGGAATCATCATTCCATTAGCCTGATGAGTCTGATATGTAAGGCTATGGAGCGCATCATCATGGACCTAATTAACAAGGATATACGGACTCTCCAAACTCTAGATCCCACGCAATTTGGTTTTGTGAAAGGGAGATCATGCCTGCTCAACATGGTTGACTTCTTTGAGTCAGTCACCAGAGCTGTGGATGACAGCAAGGCAGTTCATACAGCCTACCTCGATCTGGCCATGGCTTTTGATACCATTCCCCACTCAGGAATTATTGATAAACTCAGCAAATTAGGCATCAACCCTTATATCACTAGGTGGGTTGCAAATTGGCTCACAGATAGAACCCACAGTGTGAAAGTAGCAGACTCCAGGTCAGACTGGTGACCAGTCATGAGTGGAGTCCCACAGGGATTGGTCCTGGGTCCTCTCCTGTTTGGCATCTACTTCTCAGAAGTCCAGGCCAACACAGAGAGTCTCTGGCTGACCAAGTTCACAGACAACTGCAAGCTGGGAGTCGTTATTAACTCCCCAAGTGAAGTAGACATCCTACAGAAAGGCCTCACTGAGACCAACGACTGGTGTCGAAACCATGGCCTTAAGCTTAATGCAAAAAAATGTGTTGTCATCCCCTTTGGGAAAAACTCAGTTTCCACTAATTACCACATTGATGGGAGCCCACTAAACACTGAAGGTGTTATAAGAGATCTGGGGACACAGGTTGACAGCAACCTCTCCTTCGACCACCACATTGCCACTGTGGTCAGAAAGTCCTTCTATGTGGCACATTACCAAGGGTTTTGCATCCAGGAAGAAAGAGGTAATCGTCTCTCTCTACTCTTCCCTCATTAGGCCAATCATCGAGTATAATGCCTCATTTGGCATGTACCTCACTAGACACATGCAACAGCTGGAAAGGCCACAAAAGTACCATACGAAGAGGATCATAGGCCTTAAACACATGTCCTACATGGACAGACTCAAAAAACTCCAGCTATTCTCTGTCTCATATCATCTACTAAGAGGCGATCTCTGACTGACTTACAAAGCCATGTCTGACACAGCTCTGTTAAAAAAGCTACATCTAAAGAAATCCCAATCCCTCCACACCACACGCTCCAGAAACCTCAACCTCATTACCACAATCAACAGAACATGCTGGAGGGACAGGTCCATAACCCCGAGACTGCCCATGCTCTGGAATAGACTTCCCATAGATGTCAAGCAGAGCACCTCACTGGCCCTTCTCAAGAGAAGTCTTGATGAGTGAATGGGAAATGGAACGTTCATCCAGGGGATCACTCCAGTGGCTCTACTTGATAGAGGCACTGGTAGGGCACTTCTATGGGCAAGGCTTGTAAAGGCTCCACGGCCATTAGCCTAGTACACACCCATGAACCTATGATCTTGTAGGCAAGAGATAGTTGATTCAGGTGAAGAACAAGAGAGAGAGTTGATTCAGGCGAAGAAGCTGAGGGAGTTCAAACCAGTCAAGTTCTCTAAGTAAGATGCAGTGGTGGCTGCGATAAGATGCACCACAGGCAAACTTAGCAATTTTATTGTAGCAAGCCTTGAGCTTGTTTAGGTCTGTTTGTCTAAGGTAGGTAAGTGTAGGAGAGGCGAACAGTAAAGTGGAGATTAGGTGGGAATTGGCAGCAGAAATTCTGGATGTCTTGGTGAGGAATTGTTTGTTTCTGTACAATGCACCTAGTTTTTGTGAACCTTTTTTATGGTAAGAGAAATGTGAGTGTCAAATCTGAGATTATCTATCCCAACACCAAGGAGTTTGGTGTGTTCTGTTGGGGAGATGACGGTATTGTCTTTGGCTAGAATATTAAAGTGGGGGATAATTGGGTTAAATTTAGTGGGTTGGAAGATAAGCAGTTTATTTTTGCTCAGGTTGAGTAATAACTGGGCATTAGATAGCCAGCTTTTTACAGATGAAAAGGCTTCCTGTGTGATCTTGTGAAGTTCAGGTATAGTTGGGGCTGAGCAGATGAGTGTGGAGTCATCTGCATACTGTATAAGAGAAGTATGCTTGGTGGCTGTGAATAGATCATTGGTGTAGAGTGAGAATAGTAGGGGACCAAGGATGGAGCCTTGGGGAACACAGAGTGTTACATGAAGTCGAGGAGATAGGTCATTATGGCAGACAACTGATTGTTGGCGGCTAGTTAAATAGCTGTGAAACCAATCAGTAGCTGATTGGGAAACATATAGGTTAGTGAGAACAGAGATTAATAGTTTGTGTGAGACCATGTCAAAAGCCTTGCATAGATCCAGAAATATAGCAGAGGAGAACAGGCCATTATTTTTATGATGAAGGACAGCATTAGTGAAAGAGAGTAAGGCAGTAGTAGTGCTGTGGTATGGCCTGAAGCCTTGCTGGGTGCTGGAGAGGAGGTTATTAGCTAAGAGGTAGTCTAAGACTTGAGAATGGATGCATTTCTCAAGTATCTTGGAAAGTGGAAAAAGGGTGGCTATGGGGCAGTAACTGGAAAGTTTAGTGGAGGAGCTACCTTTATGGAGGGGAATGATGACGGATATTTTCCACAGTGTGGGGACATAGCTTTCTGATAAGGACTGATTAATTAAGATGGAGACTGGATAGCTTGGGCTTCTGCTGCTATTTTTAGGAATTCAGGGGGGAGATTGTCAGATGCAAGTTTTGTAGGCTTAAGTTTCAAAAGAAGTTTTTTTATATAGGAGGTAGGTACTGATGAAAAAGAAAACACTGTCGGCAGAGTATTTGGTTTTGATGTAGGAAGGGTAGGTAGAGGGTTGTGTTGTTTAGTCAAAGACAGAATGTTTCAGTAAAGTGTTTATTGAATGAGTCCGCAATACTGCTGGAGGAAGGGGGAGTGGTAAGTGGTGGGGTGCCTACTTTACCTGGGTGGAGAATTGAGTTTTTATTGTGGACCAGAACTGCTTAGGGTTGTGATGAGAGGAGTTTAGAGCAGACTTATAATATTGGGTTTTATCTTCTTTTATTTGCTTTTTGACCTTATTGCGCAGCTCTATGAATGACTGTCTAGAGGAGGGGGTTTTGTTAAGCGCCAGTGCTCCCATGCCTTATCACTGATTTTCATTAGTGCCCTGGTGCATTTTTGTGGCCAAGGGGAGTACTGTGTTTTGACTCTGGCATTTCTTATGGGGGAATGTATGTTTAGGATGTTTAGGAAGGTCCTACTGAAGAAGTGGACAGCTTCATCCAGATTGAGGTACTTTAGTGGTGTCCAATCACATTTTATATTTTTTTTTTTATTTTTTTTTGTTTGGAAAGGGGATTAGGTTCCACAGAGACAGTGTTTTCAGAGGCTGGCTCCGGGGAGAAATGTGCCAGATGTTTTAATGAAAGGGGAGGGGGAAGAGAGTAGAAAGGAGGAACCCAGGAGACAGGACCAAACTGCACAGAGACACAAGAAGGCACCCAGCCCGAAATCAAAGAACCTCCTCTTGCTGTGAGTGTGAGGCGTTAACCACTGCACCACTACACCACCGGTGAAGGGATGAGGTAAAGGAGAGAGGGTTAAAGTTTACCCTATTTCGGATTTGCCTATAGATAATGGGTTTAGCACAATTTAAGTGCCGTCTCAGAAGGAATGGAGTGTGGTCACTGAGACTCTCTGGTAGACAGCCAGCTAAGTATGATAATACAGGAAATCAAACAGAAGAGTCAGCTAATATAGGAATCAAACAGAAGAGGTCAGAAAAAACTGGCAAGAGAGATTACATAAGCAATTCAAAAATAAACAATAGGAGGACATATGTATGGCTCCCAAATATGCAACAAAGTCTAGAAGATTTAGGATTTTTGCCTGGAAGTGTTTTCATTGATACTTTTATACCCCAAGCAAACTCCAAAGAATTTTTTCCTCAGGTAGATTGAAAATGTTGGATGTGTGATAGAGATGAAAGAGATAACTGGGAAAAAGAAGTTATGTACTCACCATAACGTTCCATGTTTGTTGTCCATCTCGCCGTTCATTCTTACAATGATGGGTTCGGAGTGATCCTCAGCTCCAACTTGGCCGAATACACAGCTGAAAAACTCAAACTTGGCTCGTGGCAAGTAGGTATCCCATAATACATTGGTGTAACTCCCCAGATCTTGTTTGCTGCTACTACCAAATGAATTGTACACACACACATATATACATACACACAAATATATGCTATCCCCAATGGAAGGTGACACAAACTGAAGCAAGGAACTCCTGAAGGTAGTAAAACATCCACCAGGTCTACAAGGAGTCTTTGGAAGGGGGAAGGAGGGAGGGCTCATAAGAATGAACGGTGAGATGGACAACAAACATGGAATGTTATGGTGAGTACATAACTTCTTTATGTTATGTTGTCCTATCTCGCCTTCATTCTTACAATGATGGGACAGCATCCCTAGCACCTTTTTCCTGGGTGGCTCACGAGAGTACACCTTTAAGCACCGTGGAACCAAAGGAGGCACTGTCCCTGGAGGTCAAATCCACTTTGTAATGTGTGATAAATGTATGAGGAGTGGTCCAGGTAGCTGCAGCACAAATATTATCCTAGTAATTCTGGCCTGAAAGGCAGAAGATGCAGCCAGTGCTCTAGTGGAATGAGCCTTAACCTTAAATGGTAAATCTCTGTTATTTGAGGTATAGATGAATGTAATGCAGTTTGAAAGCCAGTTGGAAAGAGTAGTTTTTGAAAATGAGCTACCCTTTTTTGCATCTAAAAAGGATAAGAACAACTGATCAGATTTTCTAAAATCTTTTGTTCTATGAAAATAGAATTTGAGTTGTCTGTGCACATCCATTTGATGTAATTTGTATTCTGCCTTGTTGCTGTGATTAGGAAAAAACACTGGAAGCTCAATAGATTGATTTATGTTAGTTGAAGAAGAGACTATAAATAAAAAGGATGGATTAGTTCGCAAGGATACCCTATCGTTATGAAATATCAAATATGGCGGTTTGATAGATAGGGCTTGCAACTCTGATACTCATCTAGCAGATGTTATAGCCACCAGAAAAATGGTCTTTTAGGAAAGGAACTTGAGGTCTGAAGATGAGGAGGTTCAAAAGGTGGTAACGTCAGGTGAGATGGAAGAAAATTTAAATCCCATGGAGAAAGGGGTTCCTTAAAGGGAGGTCTTAATAAGGAGGCAACTTTCAAGAAAGGTCTACACAACCTGTGTGACATTAAGTTCGAGGTAGGATCACCAATGTGGAAATTTGAGATTGCAGCGAGTTGTACTCTGATGGTTGCTGCAGCTGAACCCTGTTGGAAGAGTTCCACCAAAAATTCCAAAATAGAGTGAATGGGCGCAGAAAAGGGATCAATGTTCCTGTTTTGAGCCCAGAGGGAAAACCTTTTCCATTTGCAAGAATACAGTTTTCTGGTGGAAGCTTTATGAGAGGAAATCAAGATATGTTTAACTTTTGGAGTGAAATTCTGAAGCCTGACTAGACTGGGAAGTGGAGCAGCCAAGCTGTCAAGTTGAGGGTGTGGAGAGAAGAATGAAGCGCACCTAACATATGTATTAGCAGGTCCGGAACTGGGTCCAGAGTCCAAGGCTTTTCCTGAAGATGAGGCCAAAGGAAGGGGAACCAAACTTGATGAAGCCAGTAAGGAGCAATGAGAATCATCATGCTTCCTAAGAACTGTGCTTTCTGAATGACTCTGGGTATGAGAGGAAATGGAGGAAAGGCATACAGAAGTCCCAAGGGCCAATTGTGAGCAAGTGCATCTCTCGGTGTCTCCCCGGAGGGGGGAAATAGGGTAAAGTAGTCGCTGCATTTGGCATTCATGAGAGTGGCAAAAAGATCCCAGCAAGGCAGACCCCATGTTCAGAAAATCCTTTCCACTATGTTCTGACTGAGAGACCACTCGTGAGGCATTAAAATTGCTCTGCTCAACTTGTCTGCTATCACATTGGACTTCCCCAGAATGTGCATTGCTATTAGAAAGTGCTGGGAAGAAACTGCCCATTGCCAAACTCTTAGGGCCCCACGACAAAGAGGGTACGGTCTGGTTCCCCCCTGCTTGTTTATGTACCAAACCACAGACATACTGTCTGACTGTACTGCAATTGTCCCTAGAGGGAGAGAGTCATGAAGTGCTTGCAACGCAAGAAGCACTGCTCTCATCTCTAGGACATTTATATACAAGTGAGCCTCATGTTCTTGCCATATACCGTGGACTGTTCTCCCCAGATAATGCCCCCCCCACCCTATCTGGGAAATGTTCTTGGTCACCATAGCTATGGGTTGTTGTGGAACAAAGGGTCTCCCTATGGTCACATGGCAGGAGTGTATCCACCATCTTAAGTCGTTTTTGCATGATTCCTGTCTGTTGGAAGACATGCTACCATAGAAGCGGTGTCTAGATCTGCGCCTATAAATGTAATATGTTGACTGAGCAACAAGGCAGATTTTTAAAAGTTGGCTGTAATACCCAACCCAGCGCAAACGTCCAAAGTCAGATCCCTGGCTTGTTGGAGTAGATGCTTGGTGGTGGCAGATAAGAGTCAGTAGTCTAGATAGGGAAACACTCAGAATCATAGATGCCTCAGGTGAGCCATGACTACTGCCATGCATTTGGTGAACACTCTGGGGGCTGTAGTGAGACCAAAGGGCAGAGCTCAGAAATGATAATGACTGGCTCCTGCCAGAAGCGTAAGTACCTTCTCGATGCCCTGTCCATTTTTATGTAGTAGTAACCATCTTGAAGGTCTATCGAGCACATCCAATCATCTTTCCCTAAAAAGGGAAGTATAGACTGCAATGTCACCATTCGGAACTTTGACTTCTTGACAGATTCATTTAATTTGCTTAGGTCTAATATGGGTCTCCAGTCCCCTGTTCTTTTTGGCACCAAAAAGAAGTTCCGAATCCTATTTGGTCTGCGGGGACTTCTTGGATGACTCTTTTGTGCAGCAATTTTTGAATCTCTATAGTTACTTGCACCCTTAGATTGGGTGCAACATCTGGGATTGTTCTGGTCTGTGGAACAGGACTGGAAAAGGGAATGGAATATCCTCTGGATATTATTCTTAGTACCCACTTGTCTCTTGTGATAGTTTGCCAGGCTTGTGGGTACATGGATAAACATCCCCTGACTGCCTCCAGAGTAGAGCAATTGGGCCTTAAAGGAATCACAGTCACCCTCGTTCTGCGGGTCCCCTCTGCCTCTAGGGCAGTGTCTACCATTGTTACCTCCCCCTCTGCCCCTGGGGAAGGAGTCATCCAGTGCATCCTGGTAAACTCTCTGGGATCTTTTGAACCACATTTTCCCACTCTTCTGACCTTTAGGATAAGGTCTTGAAGATACGGAAAAACGTACTCCAACAGCAGAGAGAGCTTTTCCTTCCTGCTCGCATTGGGTGAGAGTGTCTTTTACTTTTGGGTCCAAAGGGTGAGAAACCATCAAAATGGCATTAGTAAAAGTAGACTTAAAGGGCTCCGCAAAATTGCACAAGTGCATCCAGAAATGTCTCCTAAGGGAAACTCCAGAATCCGCTGCCCTGCTTGCTCCATCAGCTGCATAGGATATCAGCCTCATGGAGGAGTTGACGATGGAATTTAAGGTGGATAGCTGGGAGGAGACCTTCTCATTTGCCCCCGCAGCCAATGTACCTTGTAGAGTATCTCCTAGTTCTTTCAGGAGATCACTCTGTAGCCTTGTGAAATGAGTGAGGTAGTTCAGCGATCTAAGAGTAAAGGTCGCTGATGAAAAGACACGCTTCCCATATCTGTCCATCATTTGAGAGTCTTTATTTGGAGGATGAACAGATGAGGATGTCTCTGAAAGTTCCTTCTTGGTGGCTGCTGCCACCACCACAGCATCTACATGTACTCCCCTAGTGAGGAAATCCTTTCCCTGAAGGAGCTGATAAGAATTTGTTTGGCCTCCGAGGGACTGGTTCCATTGTGTCAGATGACTGTCACATCTTTCGACTGACCAGGTCCATTAGCTCATCGAAACGTGGAGACACCCGGGAGGCTGAAGGTTGAGATCCAAAAGCCTTCAGGTACACTGACTCCTCATCAGAAGGGGTGGTGGCCTGCCAGCTGCCTCTCTGCTTCAGGATCTCTAGAATATCTGCAAATGAGATATCATCAGAGGATGACCATGGGGACCCTTCCAACTCCTCGAGGTCAGTGACTGAAGTGACAGACTCATCTGGAGAGTCTACGTGCTTCCTCTTGCAAGTTTTCTTCCAAGGTAGCTCCTCAGAAGGGTATTCTGGGGAGGCCTCGGAGGAGAGAGGTTTGCCCTATGGGGGATCCTGAGACTCTGGATCTCTACTGTCCTGTGGAATGGGTGGTGCCAAGAGAGTAGCCGGTGCCTTAGGGGGACGAGTGCTGGTATCCTTATGTGGAGCTGTAGGGGCAAACAGCACACTCCTCATCAGCTCAAAGGCAGATCCCACCAACTCTGAAGACTCCCTCGGCTCCAAGGAGACAGAGGAAGCCACTGGAACCAATGAGATTGGACCTGAGGCCAATGTAGGAGCTGTGCTAACCCGGGCCGATGCTCCAGGGGGTAGGCTTGGCACTGAAGATGATTGGGGCCAAGAATCCCCCTTGGGGCCAACCGGGGATTCTAGACTCTCCGGAGAGTGCCAAGAGTATTGGAGCAGAAGTTGGCTCCATGAACACTGAAGGGAGTCTCGTAAATGACAGATCCACAGTAAGTGGTACCAAGCACTCCAGCTCTGAAGGTCCAGCTTGGCTTGCAGGAGGAACAACAGTGAGTATGATTGGTATAGTAGGCTCTGGGACCAAATGGATCGGATCCTAAAATAATTTGGTTACCGCCAGCGACTTCAAGAGTCTACGCACCACCCGCTCCATGTCATCGTCAGATAAGCTCCTGGTGGACCTGGAGGATAGGATGGAGAACGAAACCTGTGCAAAATGGGAGTGCTCAGTGTCAGGGAAATGGGTGAAATATCCATGGACCAGCTCCGAGAAGCGGTATCTTGCAGCTCCAAAGACTTTGGAGCCAAAGAACTAGGCTTGTCAATCAACATAACCTCCAATGGCTCCGAGGACTGTGAAACCGAGGAAGCAGTAGCCTTAGAAATTTTTGGTAACTTGACTGGCAGCTCTGACTGAGCCGATGTAGCAGGTGAGTGTCTGTTTTGAGGTTTGCCCTTTTTAGAAGAAGGAGAAGGAGAAGAGGAAGAACTGTGTCTAGCTTCCTCACAAGTTGGCTTTAAGAGCCCCTTAAGGAAGAATTTGTTTCTCCTTGCTTGTAAAACCCTGGCACTGAAGGAATGACAGGATGTACAATTCTCTTGTAAATGAATAGCTCCAAGGCAATACACACATATGACAGAACCGTCAGTGATAGACATTTTTTGTGAACATTTCTGGAACTTTTTGAAGCCCGAAGGCTTATGTTCCCTCTCCTTTGGGTCTTTGGACATGATAATGATAAAGACCACAATATAACAACAAGAAAATCTACTTACTAAAACTACTAATCTATAGCTAACTACAGGAAACACTGAGGAGACAGATAACAAGGGAAGAAAATTGGGCTAAAACAGCCCTATTTCCCAGAAAAACTACATACCAACTACAAGCCCTCTAACTAAAACGGGCAAAAAACTCTCTAACTTAAATTAGATACTATTAAGCTATACGACAAGACACAACAACAACAACCACTACAAGGGATACAGTAAGGCCTACGAAATGACGGCCACAAGGCAGCACCAAAGGGAATAATAGCTATAACAATTTAGATATTGCTAGTTTGAAAGCTAACTATGTAACTACAATGCAAGAAAACACATCTACTGTAATCTAGAAAAAGATTAAAGGTTCTAATAAGGTAATAAGTAGAAAGATTTTTCACAACTTAGCCACAGCCAAGAAGAGCTCATCCAACCTTGTAAAGCAGCAAATGTGATCTGGGGAGTTACACCACTGCATTATGGGATACCTAACAAATAAAAAACTGCACCAAGCTGACACACCAAGTATTTAATATTAAAGTGAAAAATAAATACAAATATGGTGAGCACTTTCACGACAGAACTTGTCGCTTCATCAGACACATGAATGAAGCTAAAACCAAAATTTATAGTGTAACTAATAGTCAGCTGACAATTAAAATCACGTTTGTTAAAACCCATCACAAACTCTAATATAAAACAAATAAAGCATGTACACAGATTACAAAAAGCATATACATATGTATGAGACAGATAAATAGCTTTAACACTCACTATTAAATATAATAAAAATACCCAATATAATAAGCCTACAATTCTAATAAAAATATGCAGGTATATGTAGAGTATATATTAGAAAGAATATATATACACATATAAATTGTAAATAAGGAGGTTGTATATATAAAACACAACTATAAATGTAAATGTGTTTATAAACGCATAAATTTAACATTTCAAATGACGGGACTTCAAAAAGGGTTTTAGAGAAGAAATACCATTGAGTCCAGGGTATCTCTCAGCATTTAGTGAGAGGATCCATTTCTGCTCAATGCTCCTTGTCAGATTTTCTATATCACCACCTCTTATGTTTAGACGAATAACTTGAATGGCAAAAAACCTAAAGGTGTGTGTAAAGTCATTCTGTATGACATGGTTAGCTAAAGCATTGGTTTCCTTACCACTGTTTATCTCGGATATGCTCAAGGATCCTATCTTTGAACATTTTGTTGGTTTTGCCCACGTAATACACGTGGCATTTCTGACAAAAAGAAAAATAAACAATGTTTTCAGTTCTGCAATCAACATAATTGTAACTTGTGATTGTAAATTTGCATATAGGATGTGTGAAAGTCCTATTACTATATAAATATTTACATGCAGAACACAGTCTACATGGAAAGGTGCCTATGCGTACTGATTGAGTAGGTCTATATAAGTCCGTTCTATTACAGAGATGTTGTTTTAAGGACTTATTATTTCTAAAGGAGAATGACGGAATGGTCCTAATTTTGTCTAGAAGCCCTGGTACTTTATGTAAAATATGCCAGTTTCTCTTAATGATTCCAGTGTATTCATTAACATCACTTGAATACTGGAACACAACTCTAAATCCATTGTTATCTAGGGCGGGGTTGTCACCATGGTCCTTCTGTGTCCCATTTGTTAAATAAGGTTTGCATCTATTTCCTCTTTGTTTCCAAGCTTGTTCTATAGTAAAGTTAATCTCCTGTTCAGAATAACCCCTCTCTAAGAAATTACTTTTCAAATTGGCTAAAGCTACTTCTGCTTCATCATCCTTCTTGTGTAGCCGCAAAACCCTATAGACCTGGCCTTTAAGTACATTTCTAGGAATGTGCCTAGGGTGCATGCTAGTTTTGTGTAGTAAAGCATTCCTTCGGGTGGGGTTTCTATGGATGCTGCTACTAACTTCATTCAAATCAGATTTCTTAACTTTTACATCCAGGAAATCAATCTCGCTATTAGAATGCTGGTACGTGAACCTTAAAAATTGGGTCTTCATATGTAAATAGTTCACAAAGTTGGTAAGTTCATTCACGTTCCCTTTCCACAACATAAAAACATCATCTACAAAATGAATGTACCATAGAATGTTACGTAGAAATGGATTAATCTCAGAGAGTAGTGTCTGTTGTGCCCAACTCACTAAGGCTAGGTTGGCGTAGCTATTGGCACAAGCAGTGCCCACAGCCACGCCAACCTTCTGAAGATAGAACTCATTCTCAAACACGAAGATGTTATTTTCTAATATAATCTCAAGGAGATTACAAATAAGTTGTATCTGCTCATTTTCATAACATCTATTTAGCGTAAGGAATTCCCTAACTTTCTCTATTCCCCAGTCATTAGGTATGCATGTGAATAATGACTATATCCATGGTAACAAAACTATAGTCTTCTTCTATAGTAGTAACTCTATCATGCAATCTTTCGAGGAATTTTTTAGTATCTCGTAGTATAGTGTAGCAACCATCTAACTGAGTGTAAACTGTCTTCCACAAATCTAGAGAGGGGTTCTGTACACCAACCCGCTCCTGACACAATTGGCCTCATGGGGGGTGTTTCAATATTTTTGTGAATCTTAGGTAGGCCATATATTCTTGGTATAACTGGATGATCAATACTAAAGAACTTAAAAAGTTGCTCATCAATCAAATTAGTCATTAATAGGTCGAAAATCAAAAAGGATACCTTTTCCATAACACCATTCACAATTATTTTAGTAATACATTGATGAGTATGTGTATCCTGCAACAAAAGTCTCATCTGTTTCAAATACAGTTCTTTATCAAGTATAACTATCCCTCCACTTTTATCAGCCTGTTTAACTTCGATAGAGCGCATACTTTTTAATTCTTGTAAAGCTCTATTTTCACAAACAGTTAAGTTACAAAAACTAATTTTCGTTCCTTGTTCATGTAAGTTTCTAAAACCAGTCTCACGTACATCAGTGAAAGTTTGTATCCCTGGGTGCATTGTTGGGACAAAGGTGCTCGGTTTTCTGTAAGTACAACTACTAGCATTGTCCTGTCCATCATTATTAGGGTAAATATTTCTCAAAGAAAGACTTCTTCCAAGAAGTCTAAGGCCTTTCAGCATTTCTGCTGAATCTGCTCATTTAGCAAGGATAAACGACAGGCTCCTGCTTAACAACTCACTTTGTTCTTTACTTAAAGTCAATGAAGAAATATTTATAAGCAAACCTGTATTTAGGTACATCTTCTCTTTGATTGTTGCAATGTCCATTCCTGACTCTGGTGTCTCTGTGTTCTCCCCTGCTTCGTAGCACTTCTCGAGCACGTTCTGAAGGGCAGTGTTTTTGTAAGGTGAACTCTCCTTTCGAGTTCTTGTCTAAAAAATCGTGATTGCTAGTACTATTCTCTGCAGAATGGGCTTGGGAGGTAGCTAGTGTAGAATTCGAATTACTATTACTCATCCCAGGTTCATTCAGGCGTTTATCTGAGCCAGTTGTTATGCTCATACTAGATTCAGCTGTGGCGTTAGCAGAAACCGCCACTACTGGTGTATGCTCCATTGTCGGTCTCACAGCAACAGTTCTCTCATCAAGATTACAGGAAGTAGCTGCCGATTGGTTATTTCCTTGCAAGGAACTTGCTTGAATTACTGATTGAGTTCGTTCTCTTGGCCAAGAGAACACACTATTTCTCGCAAAATCCTTTTTATCACGTTGCAGTTTGTTAATTTTAGTTTGTTGGAGCCTTCGCTCATATGACATGATATTCTCTTGTAACTGGTCCATCTTATTAGCCGTAATGTCAGTTGTAAAGCAGCTAGTGATCTTTTTCTCTAGCATGATAATGTCATTTTTAAGTTCATTTTCTATTGGTCCAAAGAACTCTCTTAGCAGCTACATGTATTTTGAGCGGAACTGTAGATTTAATTCTTGCCATCTGTGAAGTAGCGTAGGATAAGTATCGCCATAAGTAGGCATATTTAAAATTCTCAGCCCACGAGAAGGGTTGGGAGGGTGGCCTAATGGTTACGGTGTTTGCCTTACAAACACAAGGTGCAGGGTTTGAGTCTCACAAGAGATAATTGGCTAGGCTTAAAATGGCTCACAAGGGCAGTTATCCTAGTACTAATCTATGAACGTATGAATCTATGAACCTATGAATGAGGAATAAGTCTGTATTCAAGTGATGCCTGGAGGTGCAAACGCTGCCATTATGGGATACCTACTTGCCACAAGCCAAGTTTGAGTCTTTAAGCTGTGTATTTGGCCGAGGAATCCATCACCGTAAGAATGAAGGTGAAATAGGACAACATAACATCATATGTTATAGGAATGTAATGAGTAGGCAGATCAAATCTCCATGCAGAGTACTCTGTCAGGAATACTAGGAGAGAGTATATCCAAGGAAATTGTTTTTTTGAGTTGGGATTCAGGAACTGAATTGCCTAGACATAGTAAGGCCTTGTTAAGTATAGTTCTGGTGACTGCCATAAAAGCAATTACTGGAAAATGGAAATCAAAATCTACACCACTATACTTGAACTAGTGAATATTGTAACTTAGATAAAAGAAGAGGAAGAAATGGAAACTGTGGCAACAATATATACATAAAATGATTTGGAGGACAAGTGAGTTTTAAGAAAAGACAGAAACTGAATAATTTATGTAATGTATTGATGATATACTATATAAAAATATATGTTGAAACACAGGTGCCCAGTAGGAAGGTTGCTGGTGTAAAGAAGCTAAACCACAACAAAGTAAAATCTTCTTTTTTAATATAAAATGGTGAGCGCTTTCGCAATGGTAACCATTGCTTCATCAGACAGTTCATTCAAACAGCAACAACACTTAAATACTTTAATTCATTACTAGAACAACCAGTCCTACCACTCAGTTAATTTAGCACTCAGCAATCAATTAATTACTATGGTTACATTTTGCCCTTAGTTAATTGCTGAAGTCAAAAAAACACTGTTTAAAAACCACATGCACAAAATGTAGAAACAAGAACATGTGGATAAATATAAATAAAATACATAAAAAGTCAATGAATAAATACATATACTCATGTTGCCCATTTAGTAACTGCTTGCGTGTGTGGGTTTTACTTTGTCATGGTTCAGCTTCTTTACTCCAGCTACCTTCCTACTGGACACCTGTGTTTCAACATATTCAACTTCTGGGCTGGTGTGGATTTATTTGTTTGCTGATATAAAAATATATGCAATGTATAATGTTTGTAAATGTAAACTTATTCATATGGTTTGATTGTTTTTATACACATGTATGTCTGCCTATGTCTCAAGTAATAATTTCAATAAAGTTGTTTAAAAATATATATTATACAATGACTGGCCATTAACATTCAAAAACTAGCACTCTGATTGGTAAGCCCAACCAGTTTGGCCGTTGTAAATCAAGCACATCCTAATTATAAAAAGTCTGGTCTCTCAGACTTTCTTCTGTTAATATATGCTATGGAAACTTTTTTTTTTTAATTTTTTTTTTAAAAATAAACTTTCAATAAACAGAGACTTCAAAAGAATGAAACAGATGGGACAGAGAAAAATAAAATGATACTCGGGTGTGTTATACAAAACTAGAGAAATGCATCTGATTATCCTTTTATTTTCTCTGTCCCATCTCTCCCATATGTTGAAAGTCTCCCAAAATGTTTTTTGTATTTGTTTCTTTTTTTTTTTTTAATTAATATTGCTATATTATTGTTTGTAAAGAGGGACGGTACATTCCTTATAACCCCCATCAAGTAGGTGATGCTTACATTATAATTTTTACTTCAGAAAATGCATGCTGATTTATATACTTTTACTCTGTCAACTTTCAATGTTTCTTGCGCCAGTATTTAAAAAAAATATGCTTGATTTGAGGCCTTTGGCCCTGATTACTTTTGTATTTGTCCCTAATTCCATAGGTAAGAGTTTGAGAGTTACAACCAGCCCTCCTTATTTCGGAAATAGCCAGTTTATATTAAAAGTTTTAAAAGCAAAGCATATTCCCTCAAGACTGTGTCTACTTTTACTGATACTGCTCCAACTCCTGGAATTACGCCTGTGTTCTGCTGTATAGCCAGTTTACATTAAAAGTATGTTCTACGCTCATACCACAAATTAGTCTGTCTTTGTCTACTGTACAGGATACCTGCATACCACTGAGACCCCCCCATACTCACCTGTTTAGAAAGCTTACCTCTGTCTCTCTTTGCCATCTATAAGTTAGTCACTAGCCTAGTGTCAACTCTTTCTTAGTTAGCTATACTCTTTTCGTTTTTCTACAGTGGTGTAGTGGTTAGCGTTGTTGCCTCACAGCAAGAAGTTCTCAGTTCGATTCTCGGCTGGAGTGCCTTCTGTGTGGAGACTGCATGTCTTCCCCGCTGTCAAGTGACATTAAAAAGATATGCAGGTAGGTGCAAGCGTGAATGGGCATGGCTTCTTTGAAGGTTGGGTGTAGGGCTGGCACCTCGGCACCGTAAAAATCCCCTGCCAATCACTAGCGGACCAGAGTTCCGCTGTGGCGACCCCTAACCGGGAAAAGCCAAAAGACATTAGTTTAGTTTGAGGTTTCCTTTTAACTGCTTTTATCTTACTGCAAATACCTGTGTATACCTCGCTATATCATCTCTTCCTTCTCTGTCTACACCCCCCCTTATACTTACCTGCTGACTCTCACTGTGTGCTCCTTACTGTTTCCCTCCTGGCCTGCTGATTGTTTCTTGTGCTGACTGTTGTTTCCTGGACTTGAATACCCCTTTACTCTCCTGTCTATCTCACTCTGTATATACTACATTTCCCTGCATCCCCCTCTACCTTCCTGTCTATCACACTCTGTATACACTACATTTCCCTGCATCCCACTCTTTGTCTCTCACCCTTAATCCTCTGGGGCATTTTTAAACTGTTAGCATTTTTGCGCCATTTTGTTTTCCTCTTCCTACTAGTCTGTGGCTTCATGTCAGTGGTGTGCAGGTCTCTAATATCACTGATGTAAACAGCTTTTCACTTGTACTCAGCATTTAAACTGCATTTACTTCACCTGGAAGAGCTTTGTATGCTGTTGCAACATATTTGTGGGACTTTGGTAAGCACCTTTTCAAATATTTGCAAAGTCACAGCTTGGCTGAGTTATTGTCTCATGCCACACAAGTGAAAGGCTGTACATAAATTGATATATGTTATTTTTTTATCTGCTTTTGTATATATTTCTACTTAAGTACCAATTGCTCTATTGTACACTTTTACCATATATCTGTAGATTACAGTTTGAATTTCTTTAGCAGTGTTAACTGGTGACATTTGGTTGGTAGAATTTAGGTATTGCATTATTGGGCATTTAACTTGTACAGTGACTGCTTTATGGCATGACCTCTATGTCAAATACTTTTAGTAGCAGTCTTATGGATGTGAAGTATAGCTCACTTTGTTTAGTTCTAAGTTCTGTTGCTGTGAGACTGCCAATTGTTTTAACTCCTTAACCTGGCTTGTAGAATTCAAGAGTTAAAGTATAGAACTTCTGATCTGAAGTAGTTAACTTCATTTGATCATCAACCTATGGGTTTCGGATCCGACATGGATCAGAGCCAGCAGCTTTCCAAGCTAAGATCCGATCTCCAAGCTCCTCCCCTTACCCATACTACACTGCAACCTCCTTCCAACCCTCAGATCTCATTTGCCGTGGCTTCGCCAAAATGTGATCTCTGAGCTCCAGGCAGGTAGAGTAGGGTTTCCTTACTTCAACTGTTAAAAAGTTAGTTTTAGTGTGCGTGTGTAGTGTTTGCCTTCTCCTTTACCTCCCCTTGGGTTTTCCGTTAAGAAAAAATTCAAAATAAAAAAAGTAAACTTTGTGGTTTTGTTAGTGTAGGCCTCCCTTTCCAACCTTTGCTGTGTGTAGTGTGATTGTAAGGTAGGGTTTTAGTTAGCCTTATTTTTGTTGTGGGGATTGAGATGTCAGTCCCACAAAAGCCGGCTTTCTCAAAATGCACAGAGTGTAGCCATAAGATGTCTCCGACTGATGGCCACACTCTATGTGTCATGTTTGGTGGTTCCCCACCTTTCTTCAGGCTGCAAAATCTGTGCAGCCTTTAATCCACGGCATCTGCGGGACAGCAGGACTAAGTTAATTTTAGCTGGGATTCTCCTGAGAGAAGCTATTTCTTCCTCTTCTCCTTCCTGTATGGCCACGGCTGTGGCCGTATCAGCTTTAGGTCCTCCTCCCCTGTCCGGGACTCACACTCCCATATCAAAACAGGGTGACAAAGAGGCCAGGAAGGAAAAGTATAGGGAGACAGACAGAGAAAAAGAGAGAGAGAGAGAAAGATAGGGGTCATAAGAGACCAGTGCATCCTTCAGATCTATCGGGTCCTCCTATTAAAGTTGTCATTACCCCGGTCAAGACTTCTAAGCCATCTTCCCCCTCGGCTCCGATCCCCTAGATTTTCTCTAGAGTCGGAGGAGGTTCTGCCTGCTTTGAGGTTGTCTATACATCAGCCCTCTTGGCCGTTGTCGGTGGTGTCCTCCAGATTTACAAGAAGCCTCTCGGAGGCTGACATGGAAAAGATGATGACAAGGTTTATACAGACGCAGTTGCAGATGAGAGTGTTGCTGGCTCCCTCTCCCGCCAGAGTGGGGAGTTCGGCACTGAGGTTTGACCCGATAGCTCCATCTCCGATCCATTCCCAGGTTTTGGAGTCCCTGGACTCGAGGATCCTCGGAGTCAGGAGGTCAGCGCCGATGGTTCCCCCAACCTCGATGCTGGCCACGCCCTCGAGTATGTCGGATCCTATGGATTCGGATCCGAGCTCTCGGAGCCATGATTTGAGCGTCAGATCCAGGGGGGTGAGTGTGTCATCGGCTCCATTATGGTCGGGATATACCATTCCTCTGGGTCCGTCTGTTCCGGGTTCAGCTCCGATCCCTTTGTCGGATCCGAGGGGCATGGTTACTCACTCTTCTAGTTTTAGAGAAGCCGGTTCCCCTTTGGCCTTCAACATTGTGAAGAGGGTTCTCTCAGGAGGATCGAGACCCCACTCAGTCTTTCCTTGGAGTCCGTCCCTGCTACCTCAATGCTGAATGTGTCTTCTGTCATCCCACCCTCTCAAGGACAGCCTATGTCTGATATGCCCCAGACAGTTCCCCTTGAGGAATATGAAGCTGTTTGTAAGCCCTCCCCGGACAGCCACCCCCCCGAGGAGATTCCTCACAAATGCAAGTGCAAGAGGAGGCACTTGGACTCCCCTGAGTCCCTCACAGGGGATACTGACTTGTAGAAAGGGGAAGGCTCCCCCAGATCACCTCCTGAGGATGTTTCAATTGGAGACATAATGGAAATCCTCCACCAGTGGGGAGGTTGGTCCGCCCAAAAGCCTTCCTCGGATGAGTCGGTATTACTGGAGGTGTTCGACGCAGGCCCATCTACCTCTTGGGTGTCCCCCCCGGCTGATCCTCTGGTGGACCTCATTACCACCAGAGCTTGGAAGGAGGTGGACACTGTAAAACCTATACCAAAAAGGCCAGACAAGATTTTGAGCCCTCCTATGGATAAACCAGCATGGAGTAAGGGTTCCCCAGTGGATGCCATGGTGGTGGCGGCAGCCACTAAAAAAGGAACTGGCTCAGGAGAGTTCCTCAGTCCATCTTCCAGACAAGGAGTTTAGGGCAATGGATCAACTCGGAAAGTGGACATATGCTTCAGATACCTTTGCCATAAAGGTGCTGAACTACATGGCCCACGTGATCAGACTTCAGAGCAACCTCATGAAAGAGTACTCTGAGTCTCCCCCAGAGTCCATTTTGGCTGAGGATAAACATTCATTCTCGGCATGTATGGTCATTCTTAAGTCGGTGACTAACATGTCCATGCGCCTACTCTTTCATGCCACTGAGGAGCTGCTAGGGCGGCCGGGTCTAGCATTGCCATGAGGGATCATGCCTGGCTCCAGCTTTGCGGAACCTTTCAAGGCATCCTTTGCGAATGCCTCTTTTGACAGTTTGACCCTGTTCGGGAAGATTGTCCTAGATATGCTAGTCCAGAGTGAGGAGGACGGGAAGACTCTGTCGGCCATCAGAATCCGCTTCTCTAACCCTCAAAGATCTTTTTCCAGGAATCAGCAAGGGCAAAAGAAGATGTGGTTCCAGAAGTCTCAGTATTCTTGGGACACTCAGGACTCCTTTTCCCCTAGAGGCAGAGGGGGACAAGGTGGATGCCGGCCCAGAGGCAAAGAGGGACCAAAGAATATTAGGTCACAGGAACCATTCTTGGATCGACCTGTGCAGCAGCCCTGAGGGGTTGCCTGACTGCTCCATTCTAGAGGCAGTCAGGGGGCATTTTTCAAGGCACCTAGCTCAATGGGAGTCCATAACATCAGACCGCTGGGTGCTTCGGATAATATCCAGAGGTTATTCCATTCCCTTTCTGACCAGTCCCTTACCTCCAAAGCATCTCCCAGACGTTCCACCCACTCAAAGGGAGGTGGCAGTTTTGGAAATAGAAAATCTGCTAAACAAAAGAGCAATCCAGCCGGTCCCCCCAGATCAGTCTTGGTCAGGCATCTATTCCAGGTTCTTTTTGGTGCCAAAAAAGATGGGGGACTTGAGGATGATTCTCGACCTATCCACGTTGAACCTGTCTGTTGCCAAGGAGAAGTTCCAAATGGTCACCTTACAATCCATCCTGCCATTCTTGCAGGAGGAAGACTGTATGTGCTCTGTAGACCTCAAGGATGCATACTAGCACATCATGATGGACAGACGATTCAGGAGGTTTTTCCACTTTCGGCATGGAGCCAATCACTACCAGTTCAGGGTCCTACCTTTCAGTCTCACCACAGACCCCAGGGTGTTTACCAAGGTCATGGCAGTTGTAGCATCCCACCTCAGACTTCAGGGCATTCAAGTCTTTCCATACCTGGATGATTGGCTCTTCATCGCCCCCTCCAGGCATCTACTTGTTCAAGCCAGAAATGTTTTCCTTCAACTGTCAAATTTACTGGGTATCATGATAAACATTGCAAAATCCTCTCTTCGGCCCGTTCAGATTCTGGACTTCATAGGGGCAAGACTATATTCTCTCCAGGCCAAGGTATTTTTGACTCCAGACTTTGAAGCCTGACCCTTCATGTACTGGCACTTCTTCAAACATTCGCACCCCCAGCAGAACTATTTCTGAGGGCCTTAGGGTCTATGGCAGCTGCTATAAATCTGGTTTCTTGTGCACGTCTACACATGAGAGTGCTGCAGTGGACGTTACAAGTTCAGTGGTCTCTGTTATACCAGCCCTTAAGTTACCCAATTCCTCTAAGCAAGGTGTGCAAGACTTCCCTCATCTGGTGGCTTTAATCCCAGGATCTTCAAGAAGGATGCCCCTTTATTGTGACCCTACCCCAAGCCACGGTGACCACGGATGCCTCCCATCTAGGGTGGGAGGGGCACTGCTCGGGCAGGACTGTCCAAGGCACGTGGTCCCCGAACGAGACCATTCTGCATATCAATGTTCTAGAGATGAGGACGGTCCTTCTAGGGTTGCAGGCCCTTCATGCTTCTGTTCCTCTAGGAACGATTGCAATTCAGTCAGACAACATGTCAGTGGTCTGGTATATCAACAAACAGGGGGGAACCAGGTCCTACCTGCTTTGTCAAGAGACCATGAGAGTGTGGGAATGGGAGACCTCCACCAACCGTTTTCTGATAGCATTGCACATTCTGGGTCGGTCCAACATTTTGGTGGACAAATGGAGCAGGACTATCCTTTTACCCTACAAGTGGTCTCTGGACCCTTCTGTAGCGGAACAGATCTTCCTCAAGTGGGGTCAGCCTTGCTGCGATCTCTTTGCATCGCTGTCCAACGCAAAGTGCAGCAAGTTTTTTGCTCTGATTTCTCCTCGAGGGAAGCCCCCAGAGACGCTCTTGTCCATGCTTGACCACCTGGTCTTCTTTATCCATATCCTCCGCTATCTCTAATGACAAAATTCCTACAGAAAGCTCGTCAATTGGGGAGCAGGATTCTCCTCATACCCCATTCTGGCCTCGTCAAGTTGGATTCCCTTCCCTATGGTCTCATCTAGTAGCTCTGCCTTGGATCTTAGATCCCATTCCAGATCTCATTTGTCATCCCTCCGGAATTCCTCCTCCGAATCTGGACAGCCTCAAGCTTACTGCTTGGTTGCTCCAGTTCCACTAATTGCCAGGACTCCTGGACTCTCTTCTCCTGTTAAGTCCATTCTGGTGGCTCCGCACAAGTCCTCCAACCAAAAGGTTTACCGTAGTAAATGGAAGCGTTTTTCCATCTGGGCTTCTCAGAGTGATTTGGATCCATTTACTGCCCCAATTCCAGCAGTCTTAGAATTTCTGTCTCAGATTTTCCAGCAGGGGGCCAGCTCTTCCACTGTTAAGGTCCAGTTGGTGGCTATATCCCCCTTTCATGTAGGAGAAAATTCAGGTTCACTAGCTGCTTCTAGGATTTGTAAGACTTTCATCAAAGGCATTTTTTTGTTGGGACCTCCGATTAAGCATCCTTCCCCTTTGTGGGATTTGACCTTGGTTCTTCAGGCCTTTGTTGTACCTCCATTCAAACCCACAGCATCAATTGATTTAAAATTTTTGTCATGGAAGACGGCCTTCCTGGTGGCTATCACCTCGGCTAGGAGGGTATCCGAACTTCAAGGCTTGTGTATAAAACCCCAATACTTAATTTTTTCACAAGGACAGGGTTTCTCTAAGGACAAATCCTTCTTTCCTCCCTAAAGTTCCTTCAGAGTCAAATATCAATCAGTCTATTAATCTCCCAGTATTCTTCCCTAATTTTCAGAACAAAGGGGAATACAAACTTCATTTGCTGGATGTCTACAGACAGTTGCGCTTTTATTTACATAGGACTAAACCTTTTCGTAAGTCTAATCAGCTATTTGTTTCCTTTGCCAAGACCTTTTTGGGGAAACTAGTTTCGAAGGTGACTCTTGCTAGATGCATTTCACTTTGTATCCTGCAAGTGTTCAATTATCATGGGTTACCAGAACCAGACCGGGTTCATGCTCGTTCTACTCATTCTATGGCTACTTCAGCTGCTTTCTGGTCCAGAGTTTCTCTGGATGATATTTGCTCAGCGGCTACCTGGGCTTCCTCTCACACTTTTATTACTCATTAAAAGTTGGACATTGTATCTACAGGAAGGGCTTCTTTTGGTTCTGCAGTGCTCTGGAATATCCTTCCATAAGAGCCTCGCAAGGTTTTTTGGTAGCTGGGGACTCTGTCCCACAGGTTGATGATCAAATAAAGTTAACTACTTCAGATAACAAAGCTATATACTCACCATAATGTTCCATCTGAGTAGTTAGACTTCATTTGTCATCAACCTTCCCTCCCTCCTTCCCCCTGACCTTGGTGGTTTGCGATAGTCCTTGGACTTAGACTTACTGGGTATCGTAAGCTTAGTCTGTGTGAACAAGTCAGGTTTTTTCTCTTGGGTTGATGTGTGTCACGTTGTGGATGGCAAACTCAATCTGAGGGTTGGAAGGAGGTTGCAGTGTAGTATGGGTAAGGGGAGGAGCTTGGAGCTTGGATCTTAGCTTGGAAAGCTGCCGGCTCGGATTCATGTCAGATCCAAAACCCACAGGTTGATTACAAATGAAGTCTAACTACTCAGATGGAATGTTATGGTGAGTACATAACATCTTTTTTTAGCTATATTCTCATATCTCAGCTAGTTTGATTATTTCAGCTACAAAATGGCACATCTTTACTACATGAACTACAGCAGACATTTTTATTGTGAGTTGTTTTACACTTAGGCATCATGGTTAATAGCTTTACCATTGTTATGTGAAAGTGTTATAGCAGAAGTAAGTTACTGAACTTTTGTCTCACATTGTTACTGCTCTAATCTGTAAAGTTAATATCATATGTACTTTATTTTATTTATTTCTATATTTTTCATATTTTATCTCCACTAACTCCTCTCTAGCTGATATCAGTAGTTGCGTGTATAGTACCGCCTGTTGTTTTTTTTCCCCTAGCTTTTATATTCAACACACTCTCTCCCCTCCTGTTTTCCCTAGCTTTTAAAACCGAAATGTCTTCCCTCAAAACTGCATCTACCTTTACTGATACTGCTCCAACTCCTGGAATTATGCCTGTGCTCTATTATATAGCCAGTTTAAACTAAAAGTATGTTCTAAGCTCATACCACAAATTAGTCTGTCTTTGTCTACTGTACAGGATACCTGCATACCACTGAGACAACCCCCCCATACTCACTTTTTAGAAACCTTGCCTCTGTCTCTCTTTGCCATCTATAAGTTAGTCACTATCCTAGTGTCAACTCTCTCTTAGTTAGCTATGCTCTTTTTGTTTTTCTGTTTGTGGTTTCCTTTTAACTGTTTTTATCTTACTGCAAATACCTGTGTATACCTCGCTATAACATCTCTTCCTTCTCTGTCTACACATTCCCACCTCTTTTACTTACCTGCTGACTCTCACTGTGTGTTCCTTACTGCTTCCCTCCTGGCCTGCTGATTGTTTCATGTAGTGACTGCCGTTTCCTGGCCTATCCCGCTCTGTTTGCCCTCACTACGCTTGGGCTCACTTTGATCCCCTCACACCCACCCCCCATATAATTTCCTTTATACCTAACCAACTAATCTATTTCACCCCTAACTCCACCCCTTCCCATCTGCTAAAACATTCTAAACACCTTACCCTCCTTTACTTATCACTTCATAGTTTAGTCTGCTGCAAATCCTCCTTCTTCTACATATCTCCCCCTACAGGTTGTTTCACTTAAATTTTACTTCAGCTCTCTAACAGGTCCAACAACTTACTTTTCCTAGTCCCTTACCCACTCCTCACTCCATCCCAATCCTACTTCCCCACCTTAAGCCATGGCTATTGCAACCCTCTCTGTTTTCCTCTTGCCTCCATTACTTCTCCTTCTTGCATCTTGTACTACTCCATTACCACCTGTACATAGAGATCCCACTAATCCCCATACTAACTGCTTCTCATCTCTGCAGTACTCTATTACAATCTCCTCCTCTATCTTTTCCATGAACATCCCTCTGCCTAAAATCAAACTTCCGCCCCCTCACTCTATAGCATCTAAAACCAAGACTAAGTACTTGACTTACAACCCATTTAAATTCAGACTTTACCAACTTCATGTAGCCCTGCTTCTATTAGGAGACATACTTCCAAATCCTGGGTACACCCATCACCCCACCATGCATAACTCTACCTCTCCCCACTTAATAAAATCATCCTCTCCAAACAAACATATTTCCTTTTACTCTTTGAATGCCTGTAGTATTCTAAACAAAGTTAGTGAAATCCATGCTTGGATAGGGTGATGACATCAGGGATGTGGAAGGCTAACAGAGACTTGGCTAAAACCACAAACGTCTGATAAAGACATTCTCCCCCTGGTTATAATATAATCTGCATAGATCACCAAAACAAAAAAGGGGGTGGCGTAGTCATCCTCTACTCCAACCACCTCACCATTACAAGTATTATGAAACCTATCCCATCCTTTTCTCCTGCTGAACTACTTACAGCTAACCTTAAAATCAATGACACACCACTATCACAGTAGCAGCCATCTATATTCCTCCAGGAGACCACATTCCTCTGCTTGAAAATATTCTTTCATGCTTTTCTCGAGACATCCCCAATGAAACTATCCTCCTTGGGGATATCAACATTAACTGGTTAATGCTCAGTAATCCAGACTCTAATACTCATATTAATTTATATGGATTTACTCAGATAATCTCCCAACCTACTCATACAAACAACTCTCACACATCTAGTACTCTTATTGACTGGGTACTTGTATCTAATCCCTCCACATATCATAACCCTGAAACACTACCAAACACCCTGAGCAATTACTCCCCTATAAAAGTGCTTAGGTTCACTGCCCACTTCTTAAAACCTCCTAGATTTATCACTTGTCGCAAACTCTCTAACTTCCATCCAGAAACCTTTAATGCCTGCCTCTCTAAAGTAAACTGGAAATTCCTTACCCAACTTCCACTAGAAGAAGCAGTCCTAAGTTTCACCTCCACCTTCATTAGCATCTTAGATTCACTTGCTACCCCTCGTAAAGTCCAAATTAAGTCCACCATATCTCCATGGCTTTCAAAAGCCACTCACACCCTTATGATAACCAGGGACAAGTTAAGGAAAAAATGGTCACAAACTAAGCTCCCTGCAGACTTGCAAAAATATAAAAAACTCAGAATTCTGAAAAAAAAAATACAAAGATAAAAAGGACTTCTATAACAAACCTCCCACAGCCCTAAAATCTAATCCTAAAAATTCTGGAACTCTTAACCAAATATTACATCCCGGTAATCAGCTCCCCCAATCCATGCCCAGACAAGACATCTGAAGAAACTGCCACTATCTTTAATACCTATTTTATCGATTCAATATCTAAGCTACTGAACCCTTACCCAAACTCCCCTACTACTAACATCTCCAACCTTTCTGAACCTAATCCTAATACTATCTCCTCAAATAACTTCTCCCTCAAACCTGTACCTACTAGCTACATCAAAACTTTACTCTCTAAATTAAAACCATGCTCAGCATCGGCTGGCAATATTCCTTCCACTTTTCTTCTACTAGCGGCTGACTCTTACTCTCCTTGTATCTATCCTAATCAATCACTCTGTCTCTGAATCTAAAGTCCCTTCCATCTGGAAACAATGTTACACTCTACCTATCCACAAAGGAGGTAACTCCTCTGATATCTCTAACTTTAGACCTATCGCTATCCTCTCCCCTCTCTCTAAAGTACTAGAAAAATGTATTCATAAACAAGTTATGCAGTATCTAATACAGGAAAATCTAGTTACACCCACTCAACACGGCTTCAGACGAAAACATAGCACCACTACAGCTCTATTATCCTTCCTCAACACTGTCTCTATAGCCATGGATGACCATAAACTTATTTCTTGCCTATTTTTGAACCTCTCAAAAGCTTTTGACACTGTCTCACACACTCTTCTGCTGCACAAACTGCATAACCTCAACTTCTCCTCTGATACTGTTGCATGGTTCTCCAGCCACCTCACTGATAGATCTCAATCAGTGAGATGGCACTCTGCACTCTCCCCTCCCCTCCTCTCCCTGTAAAAATGGGTGTACCTCAAGGGTCTATCCTAGGGCCTTTACTTTTTAATATATTTACTAATCAGCTCTATACCTCATGTCCTTGGTCATCTTTAGTGCAATATGCAGATGACTCTGCAGTCATCACCACAGCCAACTCTCCCTCTAAGTTCTTCTCAGCTACTCAGGCATCTTTTAACTTAGTTGAGACATGGCTCTCCAACAACCAGCTCATTTTTAACCCTAAAAACAAAGCTGTTACTCTTCCTACCTAAAAAGTTCAACAATATTAAACCCTCCTTCTCCATATAGTCACTTAATAACACTCCCATTCAGGTAGAATCCAGTACAAAGCTCTTAGGCGTAACCATCGATGATCAGCTTAAATTTGACTTGCATATTAATAACTGTATCAAAAAGATTCATTCAAAACCAGGGCTCCTTTACTGTAACAAGAAATTCCTTACCTCTGAAGCCAAGATTACTCTCTCTCTTATCTACCTTCTACCCAGTCTAATGTACAATTCTCAAATTCTCACAGATCTTAACTCAGCACTCCTGACCAAAATTGAATCTACCTACAACAAGGTTGCTAGATTTGCTGGCCAACAAACCTACAAATCCCATCACTGTCTCTCTCTAAAACACCTAAACTGGCTTGATTTACCCCACCAGCTTCTTCTCTCTCAGCTCCAGATCATCAGTTATATCCTATACCAGCCTTACTACTGCCCAGCACTATCCCCTCTCATCTCCCATTATTCTCCCTCAAGACCTCTCCTAAGCTCTAACCAAGACTTACTACAAATCTAAAAACCCAAGTCTAAATTTGGATGCAACATGTACAGCTATCACCCCACTATTTCCTGGAATAGGCTCCCACTAGAAATCAGGGCCCTTATACATCCTAAACAATTTAAGACAGCCACCAAAGTGCCCATTTAAATGTCACTGGTTCTGCCAGTCCACTCTCCCTCCTTAACATCCCCTACTTCTCATACCTTAATCTACTTTCTGCCCTAAACTCACTCTTCTCACTAGCTCTCTAATCTTCCTTGACTACTCTTTCTACTGTCTTCTAAAATCTATTAAGCAAATCACCTCAGAGAAACATTCTATTGTAATTGTCTTGCCTTCATGCAACTACATTATGATAAAACTGTTTTGTTTGTAACCACTTACCTCAAAAAACTGTAGTCATCTTAATGACATATTTCTTGTTATACATCTTGAAACAGTTTTGCTATACTCCTGATTATTTACACTGTGTAACATTGTATTGTACTTAATGCCGTGTAATAATCCTGTAACATTGATGTTTAATGCTAATTTATAATGAAAATTGTTTTAATATGTTGGAGCTTTTCTCCCCGAGCCTCTGCTAAAAAAGGGCTCTTCAGGTCAGTCGGACAATCCCGGTCAACAAATGTAAAATACATAAATATTGTTGCTTAACACTGCCAGCTCTGTCATAAATTGTAAGCGAAGAGGATTCTGATAACTCTTTGTTTCTGTTACCACCTAATACACTTTACAAAGATATCAGCTGATGTAAAAATGTTACAACTATGTGTAATGTTTATTTTTTATGGAACATTTCTGACCATCCTCCAAATAATGTAGTAAACTAAGATGTTTTGAATTAAACTTAACATGATAAAGAGTTGTGGAACTAAATGTATCGTATATGTACACATTTATTTCACCAAAATTTAGTTTCTTTTTTTTTTAATTAAAAACAAACAAAAATAAAAAAAGCAACGGAGATCTTCCTTTCTCCATTGCTTCAGCAGCACTAATGTACTGAGTAAGTATGGAAACAAAAGTCCCATACGCATGTGCAGTACAACAGGAAAGTCCCGGGACACCAGGGAAAATGCAAAAGAGCACCATGGTGCCATTATACAAGGACATTATTTAAGAAAAGTAAGTAACACTTTTCTTAAATAATGTCATTATAATAGCAATAACCCACGGTTGGGTGTTGGTAATACTGGAGTTACCCACAGTTGGCTTTGTTTGGTCATGAGGGCTTCCATGCCAACCATGGGTAAATACAGCATTAACAACACCCAGCTGTGGGTTATTGCTATAATACAAAGCTGGAAATTAAAGGTAATGATAGAACTGCATAGAGAATTGAACATTAACAAGTCAGGCCTCGCCTCTAGTGGGATTTTGACCTAAGCCTAAATGCAAATAGAAGTTAAAGGGGTATTCTACTGGAAACTAATTATGTGCGTACCAGGTATCAAACATTAATAAAATTTGAAGTGCAGCCTATACAAATCTGTGCTAATAATGTAATAAAGAGGACTTATTTGAAAATGCCTTATGGTGTGCTATAAACTCTGGTAAAACTGATGTAAATAAAGTACAATGCCTAACAAAGATAAGACTGCACTGTTACCATAGCCAAATGAGCAGGTGGGTTATCTAGTACGTGAACATGAAGGACAAAATTCATTTTTGAAGACAGATGATGTTAACAAGCTAGGGCTTATGGAAAATTTAAGAGAGACCCTCTCAAGGGCAAATTTGTACTAGAAGGCCAGCACTAAAAGCATACATTCCTACCCGCTCCAAATCAAAATTATGCTGGAAGAAGTAAATGGAACACTCTGCCAGCATTTTTGGAGCTTTGAAGGAAGAAGCCAGGACACTAACTAAGGTTGTAAACCTGGTAAATACATCCAGGGGATACTGTCTCTAAGCAGGGATAATAAGCAGCAAAACCAAAAAAGATGGTTTCTGGAAATGAAAAAAGACTGATGTCTGGCATGACTATATATGCAAATCCCGCCATGTGTAGAGCTGATCTTTGGATTCTAGGTCTTAGACGATCAAACTGATTTTAAGAATGGTGGGAAATTTTGGTGGAGGTTAGTTGTGTTAGTTTTTATTGTCAAAATTTTTAACACTTGTCAAACAAGTCCTGTTGATGGTAAATTGCTATATATTTATGAACACAAGTTATGGTATTCTTACAAGGACTTTAATTACACTTTAAAAATTATTGTAATATATTCTTGTTTTGCTTTATGATTAATTTTTAAAACTGTAACAATGTTTCTGCTCATCTTTGTTACTTGTTATTGCAGTGCAGTTACTTATTATGCTGCTTTGTTAATGACTGCTCTGGGTGCATGTTCTCTTTTTAAAAGTTGATATTTATTTATTTATTTAATTTGTTTATTTATTTATTTTTGTTTATTGGGAAAATCCAGCTGAGCACAAGGCCCTTCTTCAGGGAAGAATTGGGGAGAAAAGCTCCAGTGACATGAAGTTAAAGAACAATACATTCTACTATCACATTTTCACATTCTGTGCAAATACAAGTACATTCTATGTACATTAATGCATAAGATAGTCCCCCGGATTTACAAAGCCCTGTAGAAGGTGCAGGATTAGTTTAAGAGCTATTTTTGGCAATATGGCCAACGTGCGATCCAGGAATGAGCTCCCAGGATGTGCACATGAGCTCTTAGACTATTCCTGCACGGACTGAGCTCCTGTATGCAAATTACCCTCATTTGCAGGTGAAAACCATGCAAATGAGGGTAATATGTGATCCAGGAAGCTGGCAGCTGTCCGTGCAGGACGAGTGCAATGTGCAGAAATATACTCGGTTAGTAACAGAGTACATTTCTGCAATCTACAAAACGGAGCTATGACAGCTCCAAATAAAGGTTGCATATCATTAAGGAAGCATGCCGATGGTCAAGTAAAAGGCCATTGACATTGCAAACTGTTTAAAAAAACATAAACAACATTTTTTTTTTTTCGTCGATCTCGCCTGTTTAAGCATAGGGCAAACGGGATCGGGAGGAAATAATAAAATAAACCTAAAATAAGCATTCTAACTAAAATCAGTATTCTGCCATGCAAGTGAATGGCAGGCAGAAGACAACCTGGCCAGGGAGTAATGGTTGCTAAGGGGGGAGGCTCAGTGTGGGACATGTAACTATGCATTAGCAGGCAATCCTATGCAAATAAGGGAAAGGTTAGTGAATCCCAGATTTTCCCAGGGTGTGAGGCAGGTCCCAAGAGTGTAAGAGTATAAATAGCTGGGTGCAAGACTAGGATATAGGTGACATCATGGGGGGGTGGGTGTCAGGCATACTGTAAGTGGATTGGAGACCTGTGGCTTGGGATTGCTCCTAGCTTAGCACAGCTAAGCTAGGGGTGTGTCTAAACCTGCCAAGCACTCTTTACAAAGTGTAAGTGGGTGTTAAACCAGGTAAAAGCAGCTCTGTGCACATTTGAGCACTCCGTTTGAGCGGCGCACACACAGGCGTAAACAGGGAGACAATGGGAAGGGAAAACAGCAGTAAGAAGGTAATCAAGGAGAACTAGCTTAGCTGGCAGGTGAAATGTATCAGAATCAGCCAATTACACAGGCAGCAATCCAGCCCAGCCAAGCACACCACTATAAACTATTCAAACATCTTTCCCCCTTGTTTTTCCCAAAAACTCTGCACCACCGGTGTATAAAGACGGGGAAATTTTACAAAACGAAAGCAAGAGAAAAAATGTTAGGGGCTGCTTTTGCTATCATAAACCAGCATGTGCATGAGGCTGAGGGTGGTAAGGATGTGAATGCTGCTGAGGAACCCACAGTGAGGAGACGGAGAAGAGTGTACAGGCCCAGGGTAACCTACCAAGGGATACATGAGCTGGAGATAGTGGAGCGCTATAGGGTGGACAGGGACCTCCTACAGCAAATTGTTGAGCTGTGTCAGCCATGCCTGACACACAGAAGTAACAGAGGGGAACCCATCCCAGTGGATACCAAGGTATGTGTAGGCCTAAGAATACTAGCTACAGGTACCTCCCAAAGGCCAACTGGGGATATGATGGGGATTTCACAGGCATCAGCATCCAGGGTACTCCACCAGTTCCTGGATGCCATGTCAGCACATGTCAGTGAGCAAGTATATTTCCCCATCACCCGTGAGGTGTTGGCCAGCAATATGCATATCTTCCACCAAATGGAATACCCTGAGGTAGTGGGTGCAATAGACTGCATGCACATATGCATTAAAGCACCACTAGGTGAGTGGGGTAGGGTCTACATCAACTGCAAGGGCTTCCCCTCAATCAACTGCCAGGTCATGTGCAATGCCCAGGGCATAATAATGAATGTGTGTGCTGGCTGCCCTGGAAGCTACCATGATTCCCACATCTAGCATCTGATGCAGCTGTACCAGACATTTGCCAATGGGGACATCCCACACGGTCACTTAGTGGGGGATGTGGGATACGCACTGGAGCCATGGCTGATGACACCCATCAGAAATGCACACACACCTGAACAAGAACTCCATAATGAGGCACACGCACAAGCACAAATCATAATAGAGTGTGTGTTTGGGATGCTCAAGTCACAGTTCTGGTGCCTGGACACATCCGGTGGAGCCTTGCAGTACTCACCAACTAAATGTACCCAAATTGTCCTCGTATGTGCCATGCTACACAATATGATCCTGCAGAAACAGCTGCAGCAGGAAAAGCATGGGGAAGGGCCACACAGCCCCCCCCCCAACCAGTGCCAAGGCCTGCACAGGCACAGAGTGACTCGAAGGAGGAACAACCTGAGCCTGCCCCAGTAGGCAGGAGGAGGCATGCCCAGTATGCCCTGGCCTTGGCAAAGAGGCAACGCATAGCACATGCACTGACACAATAGGGACCCAGGGAATGACACCTCTCTCTGACTCGCACATTCAGTAAAAGGGATGCCAAACATGACACTACCTGTGCTCAACCATGTATAGGGAGTGTACTATGTGCATCTGACATAGGCAGCCCTGCAGCACCACCCTCAATACTGGGACACCCCCAAGGTAAGTGACTCATACATGCCAGTTGGAAGGGGCACATACCCAACAACAGTCAAAGCCAGCAGGATAGGTTATAGACAAACACAAACAAATGCTGTACTATGGCCTCTGAATGAGCCCCATGGGTACCCCCTACCCCAGGCCTACACAGACAGACTACAGCAGGCCAGCCAGTTGGATGTAAGTTGTGAAGGCTAGGAAGTCAGAAACTAATATGTAGGTAGTTAAAGCTAAGATCTGCAGTACACTGGTATGCCTCTAGCCAGCACGATAGGTACGACTACAGACTGAAATGGTGTACTTGATATACCAGTACAGTCCTAGCAAATGTGTAAAAGTGTAAGGTGTGCCCCACCATCCTATGTACACTTATAGTAATAGTCAGGTGCGCCCCCCCACCCCTGTGTAGAAATGTAGAAACAGTCAGGTGTCCCCCCCCGCTACACAGAAATGTAGCAACAGTCAATGCCAAATGACCGATGTATATCACTGTTGTAATTAGTGCTATTTTTACAGTAACAAGTCTTCTCGTAACCAGCAATTGTAATAAGCTATTTGTTGCAAAAGCACTGTAAGATATACTACTCTAACTGCTTATCTCCTCACCTACGTATAAGTCTCCATTATTGTCTCCTTTTGACTGATTATCCTTACACCTCTCTCCTTCAAATATAATAGTCTTACTATCATCATTACTCTCCTACCGACCCTCTTTCTTACTTCATTTTACCCCTCAGGAACCCTCTAACTGTCCTTACTACTGTCTTCTTGCATTTAACTATCTCTCTTACTTACTATCCCTATATTTCCACCCCATCCTCACTACTGCCTTGTTTCCACAGAAATAGCCTTAAGTCACCTCACCGTCTTACTCTTTTCCATCTTTATTTTACAGGTCCCTGGTATCAATAATAGGGTTTTACAAACCCGAACCAACTAAAAGAAAAATACCCACTCCCCTTGAGTTCTGACTTCTGTGGTATCCTCTCCAGCAACTGTGCTATTAAATCAAAGCAAAGTATGTGTTAAGTATATAACATTTAACCAATCCTCCTAGCCTACTAGTATGTTTTGATATTGTAAGATACCTGGTCAGCCACAACACATCTCTGCGTGTCCCAACCCTCACCCAGGTTCTCTACTTGTCCTTCTACCTCCTTATCCACTTGCCCAGCCACGTTCTCTGTTAGCTCCCTATCTCTCCACTAAATCTACTACTGGTATTGCCCTTACCTCTTATTACTTTCTATATCCTCTCCTCACACTGTCTTCTTCATCCACACAGTCTACCTCATACTACTATCTGTATATTCTCCCCATACTGTGTAATGCAGCCACACAGACTCTCACTCAACTAACCCTAACCCAGTAATCCCCTTCTTCCTCCTCTATCCCCCCACTCAGCTCCCTAGCCTCACTCACAGCTTAGTGACCATTTCCCCCCTCCCTAGTCTTGTGTCCAGCTTTGTGTATGCTAAACCCTCCTCCATAGCCTTGTGCATAAAAGAAAAAATAAATAGACTTATTCCTAGATAAAAAATAGCTCTGTCCTGCTGCAAAGCCTTTCACTGATTCCCACCCACCCTTAGATCACTCAAACTTATAGTTAAACACCACACCCACCAGAAAGTCACACCTTCACAATTATCCTATTACAGCCCAGCAATCAAGTACAACATAAACTATAACCACCACACCCATATTAACACACCCAAGCATATCACCTAGTCCACACACAGTAGTATACTCCCTAAATAGAAATTATCCTCACCAAATCTAAAAACATGTACAGCTTGCAAAAACCCCTTCTACTAAAAATGCTACTCTACCCATCAACTATCTCCATCCTACTTCTACTCTCTATACTCTCTTCCTACCACACCCAACTACATATCACTTTTCCACCCCCATGGCAAACAGAACCCATAGCTAACCACACACTACTAAAAAACTTTCCCATACCAAACCCCAACACTACCTCCTTTCAAACCCCATCCCTCTTTTACAATAAGTTATCAGTAAAAACTAATCCTCACACCTCACACAAGCTATCTAAAATCCTTGATAAATTAGTCAAACTCTACCTAAACCTACTGCAAAAACTCTCCTGCTGTGGAGACATACACCCAAACCCTGGACCCATCCCAACAGAAAAAGATGAAATACAGTTACCAAATCCCCACTTCTACAAACCCAAATCATCTCTCCTCTTTCTAAATATAAATGTAAGAAGTGTACTGAATAAAATTCATGACCTGCATGCCTTATTAGCCTTGTATAAACCTGATATAGTGGTATTAACAGAAACATGGCTCAAACCTGATCACCACAATAATGAGATCATAGCCCCAGGTTATGATATCATATGTAGAGACAGAATAGGGAAAAAGGGTGGAGGGGTTGCAATTCTATTTCAAAATCACCTCACCCTTGAACTAGTTGTGCATAATAACGAATAATTCAACAAGACAGAACTTATCCTTGCCAAATTTAAACTAAACACCAACAAACAAATATTCATTGCATGTGCCTACCTCCCACCAAGCAATAACATTCCTATAATGGAAAACCTGTTAAATTGGTTCTCACACTCCCTCCCCTATGAAACCATACTACTAGGTGACTTTAACATAGACTGGGTTAACTGCTCCAAACACCATCCTTCAGACCACATCAACCTCCATGGGTTCACCCAAATAATTACTACCCCCACTAGGATTGACAAAATAACTAAACATCAATCCATTTTGGATTGGATTCTGGTATCCCACCCCACTCTTGTACAACAATCAGGCTGTTTTCCTGACAGTCTAAGTGACCATCAACCCACCTACCTAATCAGGAACAGAATCCACCATCTCCCCAACCTACCTATTCTCAGAGTAATACGTAATAAAAGAAACTTCATAGCCAATGACTTTAATAAGGCACTAAGTTGTTGCAATTGGTTCCCCCTCAAGCACCTACCTCTCGATGAAGCAGTACAGTATTTTAACTCAACCTTCCTACTAATCCTGGACTATCATGCACCCTCTAGAACTATTAGGCCAAAAACCTACCATGCCCCATGGCTAACCAAAGAGACAAAAAGTACAATGAAAGAAAGGGACAAGATCTGGATAGCATCTCACAAAGATAAAAATACTACCCTAAGGCAAAAGTACATAGAACTACGTAATAAAGCCAAGAGGCTAACTAAACTTAAGTCCAACTATTATAAAAAACTACAAGATAAATATACCCATAACCCCCAAAAAGTCTGGGCCTCCTTAAATAGATTACTTCACCCTGGGAAAGCATCCACCCCTATCCCTGTGTTGCCAAAGAGCCAAGACAATATCCCGACACAATTTAATAAATTCTTCACAGAAACAGTACAAAATCTAGCTAATACCCAAAAAAATAATGGCACTCCAACACAATCATCCATTACAACCGACAGTAATACAAAAAATAATGCCTCTAGCTTTTCCCTTCATCCAGTGTCCACTAAAATGATTTCAAACCTTGTTATGAAGCTAAAAGTAACCACACTAGCAGCTGATAAACTTCCTGCAGATTTCCTTCAAATATCAGCAGAGGCCATATCATATCCAGTGTCAATTCTCATAAATAGGTCAATTTCAGAACACAAAGTACCTACCCTCTGGAAAACATCCCACATTGTTCCTCTGCACAAAGGAGGCAACTCCTTAGAGCTGACCAACTATCGCCCTTTAGCCATACTATCACCCTTATCAAAAATTTTAGAAAGAGTTGTTCACTTGCAACTAATGCAGTATCTCCAACAAAACAAATTACTATCTAATTCCCAACATGGCTTTAGACCCTCCCATAGTACGACCACCGCTCTTCTATCTTACACCAATACAGTCAACCACTACAGAAACAAAGGTCTTTTCATATCATCCATTTTCCTAGACTTATCCAAAGCCTTTGACATGGTTAATCACAATATGCTCCTCAAAGCTCTATCTAGTCTAAACATATGCTCCTCCACTATACTATGGTTCAACAGCTACCTATCAGAACGCCAACAAGCAGTCATCTGGCAAGACAAGCTGTCCCCCCTCTTACCAGTATCCATAGGAGTCCCTCAAGGATCAATCCTTGGCCCACTGTTGTTCTCTCCTTTCACTAATGACATCTCCTCTTCCCTGCCCACTGCCTCAGTAGTACAATATGCTGATGACACCACCATAATATGTGCTGCCCCCAGCATAATGGAACTACACAGCCTTACCCAAAATAACTTTACTCTAGCTAAACCTGGTTTTCTAACATACAACTACTTCTCAATCACAAGAAAACAGAACTAATCATATTTACCCCTGGCAGATCATCTAACTTAAACTATAGCCTCATCATAAACTCCAAAAATAATATTTAAATCACACCAACCAAGAACACAAAACTACTAGGAGTAGAGATTGATAATCACCTGAAATTTGATATCCACATAGCACAAACCATCAAAAAGGTGAACAGAAATTTAGGACTCCTCTATAGAAATAAAAAATTCATGACTAAATAGACCAAGGCTACTATTGCTAGAACCCACCTCCTCTCTATCCTTCTTTATGCCTCCCGTATCCTAACTAATCTTCACCTTACCGAACTTTGCAAACTGGAATCGTGTTACAACAAGATTGCCACGTTTGCTACAGACTCCACAAACAGGTCCCATCATTGTCATTCCCTAATGCAACTCAAGTGGCTGGAGCTTCCTCAGCTACTACGACTTAATCAAGTCTCAGTAGCACATAAACTCTACTACTAACCAGAGAAAACGCATGCACTCCAGCTGCTAATTCAGCCCCACAACACCACTAGAGCCCAAAGATCAAGCAGCCAAAACCTCATTCATGTAATTAGACATAAAAATGAAGCAGGAAAATCTCTCTTTGCCTGCATAATAGCCCAAAATTGGAACTCACTCCCAAGTCATATAACTACCACTTCTTCTATTACCCAATTCAAACACCTCCTGAAATCCCATTACTCAAACAATTGGCTCTGCTCTTGCTACTCCCCAGGGTAAACAATAACTATGCACAGTTGCAAAGATTCTGCTACTCTCTAACATTTTCCTTACATAGCCCTGCTAATATTCTTGCTTATTCATCCAAACTCAGCATCAGTACAATAGGTTAAAACATACTATCATCTGTTTACTACACTATTGCAATCTGTACCTGATATAGGCTATAATCTGTATCTGAGAAATGTATAAACCTATCAGAGAACTTCATATTCTCATCTTGGTCTTACTTCAATACCTATATTCTTGATGTGTAGATGTGAGCATATATATATATATATATGTCTCTATAAATGTTAATGTATAAATGTATTGTGAATGAGAATAAAAAAAAAAAAACTTGTTAATTTTCTACTAATTGTCACTTCTAACAGATGCATCACATGCTGTGTAAATTTTCATTTTTGTACTACTTTAAATAATGTAACACCTAAATTTGTTCTTAAGACTTGCTTAGAACTGTATAAATGCTAATAGTGTAACATGGAGCTTTTCTCCCTGGGCCTCCGCTGAAAATAGACCTGTGTCCAGTCGGACCCTCCCGGTTAACAAATGTAAAATAAAATAAAATAAATATACCCTGCAGACACAGCATGCTACCTGTCGGTGTACAACACAAAGGTCAGCACCACAGTACAAACTACCTGGACTTGATCCACACAGGCAATATACATGGCCATACTGGGCATGCTCACACACAAACACATGAAGGCCATGTCAGCAAACACCAGTGGACCAGACATATCTGGCAGTTGCAGTTCTTAGTGCAGACACATGTCAGTATGCACCACTCCTGCCTTGTACACACAGTGGATAGGAATACAGACATATATGTAAGGACAACACACTATAATAAGCCAAAGGTAGATGGACATAGATGTGTAGAAGAGGGGGACCGTGACAATGAGCCATCTGGTCCTGTCCCACCCAGGCAAAGGGCCCCAAACATATGAGGTGCAGGTGTCACTCACTGCAGATACTAGCCACCAGTATCTGTCAGCATGACAGCCTGTTGCATGTGCCAGCTGTGCAACATGACTGTACAAGGAATTAGTCACCTAGTAGCTGTATACATGTAGCTGTGGCATATGACCCTGTGTGTGCCTGCATGCGGCATGTCAACCCCTACATGAATGGGTTACGGCCCATGCACACACCGTTCTCCCCATAGCAGTATCATGAGGTCATCCAATGTGAAATACACCTTTGGGAGAGCTGTAGCTCAGTAATCCCCATGGTGCGTCCCATAACTACATACTGTTGTAGTGATAAAACTAGTTAGGTAGTAGTCCTAACCACAGACTTGCCAACTGTGTGAGTGTGTGTTTGTGTGCATGTCTGTCTGTCACTGACTGTGCAGAGAGAAATGCTTTTGCTACTCACACTCTGTACAGTTCATATTTACAACTTTGGCAAAGCTGCTGATGTCACTCACCTAGAAATACACCTCTGGGGAAATCATAGCCCAGTAATCTCTGTAGCATGCCCTGTAAGTGCGTACTGCTGTAGTGTGAGAAAGTAGTTAGGTAGGTGTTCTAATCCCAGACCTGGCAACTGTGTGCTTGTGTGTGAATCTGTGTGTGTCTTACTGAGTGGAGAGCAATGCTTTTTAGGCCAATCACACCCCGTACAATTCATATACTCAACTTTGGCAAGGCTGGTGATATCTGTCACTCACTTAGAAATACACCTGTGGGGAAATCATAGCCCAGTAATCTCCATAGTGCGTCCTGTAACTGTGTACTGCTGTAGTGTGAGAAAGTAGTTAGGTAGGTGTTCTACCCCAGACCTGGCAACTGTGTGTTTGAATTTGTGTGTGTCTGACTGAGTAAAGAGCAATGCTTTTTAGGCCACTCACACCCCGTACAATTCATATACCAACTTTGGCAAGGCTGCTGATGTCACTCACCTAGAAATACACCTCTGGTGAAATCATAGCCCTGTAATCTCCGTAGCGTGTCCTGTAACTGCATACTGCTGTAGTGCGAGAAAGTAGTTAGGTAGGTGTTCTAACCCCAGACTTGGCAACTGTGTGTGTGTGTGAATCTGTGTCTCTGTCTGTTTATGACTGAGTGATGAACAATGGTTTTAGGTCACACACACTCCTTAGAATTCATATACCCAATGTTGGCAAGGCTGCTGATGTCATTCACCTAGAAATACACCTCTGGGAAAGTCATAGCCCAGTAATATCTGTAGCCCGCCCTGTAACTGTGTACTGCTGTAGTGTGATTTAAAACTGTGGTAGGGTTCCATCATCACCCATGGCAGTTCTGGATGTTTTGCATGTGTTTCAATGTCTGTGTATGGAGCAATGCATCATAGGCTACTCACTTGCAGTACATTTCAAATGCCCTACTTTGCCAATCCTGCTGATGTCATTCATTGTGAAATACAACTTTGGGGAGAAAGTTCCCTGTAATCCCTGTGGTGTGACCTATAACTGTTCCATGCTGTAGTGTGATACAGGCCTTGGTCAGGGGTTATATACCCACACATAACAGTTGTGGATGATTTGTGTGTGTCTCACTGTCTGTGTAGGGAGCAATGAATTTTAGGCTAGTCACTCGCAGTACAGGTGAAATGCCCTACTTTGGTTAACTTGATGATGTCATTGAGTGTGAAATACACCTTTGGGGAAGGATGTCTCTAGTAATCCCTGTGCTGTGTCCTATAACAGCTCTATGCTGTAGTGTGATATAGGCCTTGGTCAGGGGTTGTATACCCATGCATGACAGTTGTGGATGTTTTGTGTATGTCTCACTGTCTGTGTAGGGAGCAATGCATTTTAGGCTAGTCACTTGCAGTACAGGTGAAATGCCCTACTTTGGTAATCCTGCTGATGTCAGTCACTGTGAAATACACCTTTGGGGAAGAAGTACTCCAGTAATGTCTGTGGGGTGTACTATAACTGCGTAGTGCTGTAGTGTAATAAACGAGTTAGGTGTGGGTTCAACTCCTAGACATGACAGGTGTGTGTGTGTGTGTGTGTGTGTGTGTGTGTGTGTGTGTGTGTGTGTGTGTGTGTGTGTGTGTGTAACACGTATCCTGTGTAGAGGTAAGTGTGTGACACCTGTGGCCAATGTGAAGGGGGCTTTTCTTATTACTTTTATGGTGGCCCTACTACATATCACAATGTCAACCATACAGGGATAACAGATGTAAATTAGCTGGGAGGCTGGGGTGCAAAGCCATACCCATACATGTGACATCAAGGCCAGCCAATCCAAATTAGCAATCCCACTATTACCCACAGCACACACTCAAACCATGTGTCATATGCACACACATGCCTAGGCAGCAGCCAATATGTGGGTAGTACACTGCATATTGGCCACTGATAGTAACTATGCAGTGATAGCAGTGGGCTACAGAGGGTATGTCACCCTGCCCATCTGTCCAATATGCACTTACATGCAGAAAGTGCACCTCCACCATGTTCCCCAATGGACACTTGCACCACCTGTGGTGCCTTCACATGTGATTCACAACGGACATACCATGCCTGACAACATGCCCTGTATGGACAGATGACACTGACATCAGGGAATGCTGTTGGCATGCTATCAATGTAGGTGAAGGGTAAACCTGCTGCCCATTACCAGTTCCTGCCACAGGTGGGCAAGACTGGCACATCTGATGATAATCTGTGTTCACAACATGGGCCAGACACCCCAGGTACAGTTCCACATGTCACTGTGCATGCATGTGGGAGGTGTGCACACCCTAGACACCATCCATGTCATGGACTAAGGAACACATACATGGCATGTGGTGTACAGCATTGGCCACACACAATAGTCACCCAGCTGACTGGATGGGGGATGCAATACCCACCTGTATAGGAAAATGCAATAACTACAGGCCTGAGCCACATTACAGACCATTGTCATGTGTCCTGGTGCCATGGTATACCCATTGCCTATCCTTGTAAAGCCTTCTGGCACAGTTGACCACCACACACCTGTATAAACATGCACCCATGCATGTCAGAACAGGCACCCTGTGTGTTCATGTGTGTTTGTTGTATGGTGCGTATGTCCACATCCACACTCACTACAACCCCCCAGGGCATACTGAAGCATGCTGTCTGATGTCTGACATCTCTTCATACTCTTTGCCCATACAGCCTCCATATTACCAGTGTGGTGCATGTGATACCTGCACATTGATGTGTTGTGGCACTCCCACTACTGATGAGTTGCACTCCTGGCCCTGCCAAGTGTGTCAATGTGTATGCGTCCCTGTGTGAGTGTGCCTGTGTTGACGCTGGCACCTGTTCATGCAGACAGGCACGTATACGACACCAACCGTATATCTACCGTATCTCTGTTGCAGATATCACTCACCCTCAAATATATGTTCTGAGTGCTCCACATCAGGTAACCCATGTGGTGCATCCAATGACTGCATCGAACTGTGATAGCACTACATAGTTGTCAGGGGTTGATACCCTGTGCTGGTAGGTGTGTGACACAAACATGCTTCAGTTTTACCCTCCCACCCCTCCCTGAGATGTATCTGCCTCTGTCTGCCTCTTCCACTCCCTCTCTGATGGATGTGGAGACCCACACCTGCCTTGCTTAGGCAGCAGCATGTGTATTTTACGTGATACTCATCATCAGCTGATAGTCTCTGCACGAATTGCAGCCCTCCCCTAGCTGAGTGCATGTGGAACAGCTGTGGTAACAATCCCATAGCCAATTGCATGGAAACACACTCCAATACCTAGGAACATCATGGTGGTGTTGGGCCTTTGCAGTCACTGTGAGCAGAAACTAGATCTGATGTTTGGCAAACAGCATCCCAGATGGATTGGGGATTTACCTATAACAACATACACTGTGGAAAGAGGGCAACCAACAGGAAGGGGATGTGCCTGACATGACTACAGACTAAGTGCTGCTATACTGCATTTGGAGTAAGGGTGGTTTAACAGTGTTTGTCTGGATATGCCTGTCATACATGTTGCAATACCTCCCATGTCAGTTCCATGTATATGAGGAATCCCCATCTGCAGGGTCATCTGCAGACTGGGCAGTGTTGTGCCTTTGGTTTCATGTGTTAGCCACAGTGCATCAATCTGTGGAATGCAGAAGGTAGTGTGCGGATTGCAATCTGTAGATGGTGAAGGCTGTGACAGTTACTGACTTCATAACCCTCATAGGACATATGTTGCAACAAACCCTGTTACAATGGAAAATATATGAGGTTATCACAGCAACATGTGTATACTGGCCATGTGGATGTGCTGTCAGCCACACCGCTGTCAACCTTTATACATATGATGTGCATGAAGTGGTGCATATGTGTTGTACACCATAAATAGTGTCATCATATCTGAAAACAAGCCAGTGATATATCAGATTGCTACACATGTCATGTACAGTAGTGGTTATATTTCATGACATAAGCTGGGCATTCTGTAGATGTTTGTACAGTACTGAGGTCTGTGTAGTGATGGTGAATGTCGGCAGTGTGTGTATTGTTAATATGTACTTCAGCCTGTGTACAGACTGTGGTAGATGTCATTGTTCTTGCTCCCCTTCTATCAGATGTTACATGCTGTCCCACTGTATGGTACCATTTTGTCATACGTTTGTAGGGCCATACACACTTGTCCCATACCACAGACAGCCATCATAACAAACTGTGTAGCAGCCCAGTACATGTAGGGTCATTCTGTGAGTGACACATATGAGGATGGTGTAGAACAGATAGTCCATATACTGTAATATTATGCTAGCTTACCATATGTGGCTGTGGCTGTGTTGACATTGGTTGTGGTTATGCACTGTCACACAGGTGTAGCTTACCCTGTGCTGTAACATGGCTGTCGAGCCTGATATATATATGCAGGTACATGTGCATTCCCCCATACGAGATGTAGGCCAGTGTTGAGTCAGTCTGCCTGTAGCCTGCACAGTGCATTGCTACATGCCTAGCAGCTAGTGTACTTAACCAGTGGGATGTTATGTGCAGATACTTGCCAGATGTACTGCTGCTGGGCCTCCCTTAAATGTCATGTATGTCAGGCAGAGCAGTGGGATGATGTACAGATGTATGTCAATATCTAGTGGGTGGTATATGTCTATGGCACCCCTGTACCAGCAGTCATTATGTGTCAGACCAGACAGGAGTGTGTGAATCCAACACCTATGGTGCCAAATGTATACCACTATCATGGCAACCACCCACTATAAATCCCTACAGCATGTGGGCGTGATCCCTTTACATTCCCTGTGTGATGGACATCCTTCCTGTGTGTGGCCATCAGTGATACAGGCAGCAGGTAGCAATACCTCTTACAGGAGAACCTGCACACTCAGAGTGGTCACATATTTGTAGGAGGATCAGGAACTACAGACAGACTGTGAATAGAGTTGTGTAATTCCTTGCATAGTACTGGTATTACAGGGTGTGTGTGTGTACATACAAGTGTACCTTGGAATGCAGTCTGTCTGCATAGCTCACTACTGTGAGCCTAACCTCTTGCTGGACAGAGTTATGCCTATCATGTGTAGTCCGTCCACCACACAGGTCCTGTGTCAGATATTACACTAGCAGTATGTGTTGCGTGCTATCAGTACATGGCTACATCCATGTCTATATCTACCCTCAATTCCCTGACTAAGGGTATGTTGCAAACTATACTGTAACACCAGCACCTTGCTTAGTGTATGGCAACAGTGTTACACATATGTGCCTGTGTTCCAGCCTCTGTCCTCCATCTACATACCAAGCTTTGCACATATGTCATGTTGTTGGGGGTTGTTCTGTAGTGGGCTGTGAGTATATCACACTGCCATTGCTGCCATTAGTCCACTGCTGTTGTATCCCCCACACATACAATGGGGCTGGGGCCATATATGTGTGGGCATTACCTACACAACATATAAGCGCCCTTATGCACTGCAGAGGCCAGTGTATGTAACAGTGGTATACGGCCTTGTATTATTGAGTCTAGTGGGGAGCACCATAAATGACCTAGGCTGTTACAAAATGTGGGGGAATCAGGGGTGAGCTGCCACAAGGTATGTGGATGTACAGTACCGTATACTCCACCTATATTGACATTACTTACAAAAGTTGAGGTACTGCAAGCCTACTGCCTCCTGCCATACAGACTGTTCTGTGCATTATGCCTTGTTATGTACTGCGTACAACCCATTTGATCACAAAACATCTTTACCTCCTACGGAGTTTGTACAGAGTGTAGATAGATGCAGCTGAACTACACACCTGCAGTACATATTGTTGATTGTGTGGTACCCTGTGGCCCAGTCTGTCTGCACTATTGTACAATCTGAAGGGCTTGGCCTGGACAACAACAGTTGTGAATCTTTCCAGACTATTGTATTAGTGTAACTGTTTCACAGTTGCAGTACTCCATTTATATGGTTGTCAGTATTTGAACAGCTATATGATATGGCATATAGAGCTGTTACAGTACACAATTAAAGGATTCCCATTTCTGAAAACCTGTGTGTGGTGTCTTTCCTATGACCTTTCTATGGGTATATGTTGCAGGCAATGATTGACATTAGTATGTGTCGCCCATACAGTGTCCAGTTGTTCAGGTGTTAACTGTAGGCATAGTGGCTGTTCCATATTGTGTGCACCTCCTACATATGTATCTTACTGTACATATATCTGCATGTGTAGTGACATGTATATATATATATATATATATATATATATATATATATATATATATATATATATACACACACACACACACACATATATATATATATATATATATATATATATATATATATATATATAGGTCTACCTGATAACACTGCCACGCCAAAACACCGACAACGAAATAACCAACATGAAAAAAACGACAAAAAAAAGTTCAAAAACACAAAACTTCACATGCCCGACAAACCAAAATCCCGACAATCAACAAAACAAATACCTTTCCCGAAAAACACACACACAACACAAGCACACCAAAAACCTTACAAACCTACACTAAACCTTACATACACAACTATCTATGCACTAACTTTAACACAAACCCTAACCCTAAGCTCCATCACTATCACACTCTTACCTGACCTGCACCCTACCCTAACGTCCGTCACTATCACACACTTACCTTACCCACACCCTGACCCTAACGTCCATCCCTATCGCACACTTACCTTAACATGCCGGTGTTCTCAGCATCGGGATTCTCAACTGTCCGTCTTCTCTGTTGTCGATCTTCCGGTGTTGGTGTTCTTGTTGTCGGTGTTCTGTGATTTCAGAGTTTTCAGGTAGACCCTATACATATATATATATATATATATATATATATATATATATATATATATTTATATCTGTATTTGCATATATTTGTCTGTGTATCTGTATCCTGGGGATGTTGATGGCTTCCAAATATTACATGTCCTATGGGAGGCAGACTGTACTTGGTAGTGTAATGCAGGGCGCATGTGTTTGGCTGTGGGGGGGATGCCTATTCGTATAAGATGTATAGTGTGTGGAGCCTCTCAACCCCATTAATGGTGCATCTGGACATAGGTGTATTTGTTAATCTGCAATTGCTGGCTACAGATGTATGGCCATATATGCCTATATATATATATATATATATATATATATATATATATATATATCTGCTAACAGATATATAAGTATATGTGCATAAATAGTGATATATATGTATATAGAGCTAGTAAAACATATATATTTATATATATGTATATCTATACATATATGGGTATGTTGTATCTGCTAAGGTTGCAATATAGTTACACACGCAGACATCTAGATGTTGGTATTCATTCTCTGTACTGTTGCATAACAGGACTGGCTATGTTTCTGAAACATTGAATACCTGTGTATCTGTCACGGCTTAGTGGTACATCACTTTGTCTAGGTTGTGCAGGATCCTTGGTTTGAGCCTTGCAAGAGCTGTTCATTTTGTTGCTGGGCAGAACATGGTCCATTGTATAGAGAGTGATTAAGGCACCTTAAAGCAGTTGTAAGTAGGTTTGTGCGGAGCTAAGCACTGCCTACACAGGTTAAGCAATTTAGAAGAGGAGTACATAAAAATGTAACCGGAGGTTAGCAGTGCTTACCATAGCGCAAACCCGCTTACCACTGCTTTAAAGTGCCTTACTCACTCTGTATCCAATGGGCTGTGTTCTGCCCCGCAACAAAATAAACAGCTCCTGCAAGGCTCGAAACCTGGACCCTGCACACCATACATGAAGTGATTTACCACTAAGCCATGGCCGACATGCATAATCATGATGTTTTCACATATGTATCATCCAGCCTAGGTATACAAATCTACAGGGAATGTATTCTGCCATGTAGATGTATTTTTGTGTGTATATATATATATATATATATATATATATATATATATATATATATATATATATATATATACATTCTTCTTTAAATGGATATAACGTATCTATATATGTAGATATAGGTATATATATATATATATAAATAAATATATATATATATATATATATATATTTGCATGTATACATAGATACGCATACTTCCATAGATGTATATGTATACATCCACATGTCCACATATATACAGCACTAGGAATGCATATATGTCAACATATATATGGCTCACCTTTCAAAGGGAGAAATCCATGTGTCCAAAAGCTGGAAGGCCAAAAATATGTTCTCAACATTGCACAATTTTGCAATACATGCATCGAATGTGCAATGAGTGAATGTCACTATGCATTCGCTCATTGCAGATTAGGCAATTTGGTTCCGGATAGCACTATAGTGGGGATGGAGAATATTTGCCTATCCCTACTGTAGTGCAAACTAGGAGTTAGTATATCACAGTAGGGGGGTTGTATAGGGCCCAGCCCTCCAAAGGGGGTGCAGGGGGGCATGCCCCCCGGCATTACGATATGTATTTCAACTTGCAGTTTGAGAGTCAGCAAAGGTGCCTTTAGAACTGCTGTGTTTTGAACTGTGGTGCAGTAAGAAATGACGGGTTTGTCCTTTCAGTTTGCAGAAAGGGCCGTTCGAAGGAATGATTGTCTCCCTGTCAATGGTGAACACATATATATTTCAATATAGGTATATATGGACATACATCTGTAGATGGAACTGGGAACATAACCACAACATATATGTCCACATGCACCAGTGATGGGTTTGAGAGACCCAAACAACATATATCTGGCACAGATAGGTACCCCCTCCAGCCAAACACGTCTGGCCTGCAATACAATACCAACCTTAGCAGATCCCATAAGCAGGACCCTACACAACAAAGGCAGTACATGTTAACAGTACTCCATCCCACCTGTAGGATGTCAGGCTGGCATTACTAACATATGCAGTACAGTCAAGTGATGTGTCATGCTTGAGGGAACCCCCTGGGCAGGTGCAGTAAGTAGCTGAGATCCCTCATACAATCCAATAGGCCTACACCTGACAATGGATTTACCAATGGTGGCAGGGACGACCACAAATCCACCATGTCAGCTGGGAACTACCAGCCAGTAGCCTGACGACCCTGGTCTGCAGGGACATGGAACATATCAACAATGAACCCATGGCCAATGTCACTGGTAATCTTAACACATGGGACCCCACCAATGTTGGACTTGTCAAAGGCAGAGAATACAACCTGAACCTGGTATACTTCCTTTACCCAATCATGACAGGTGTAGATGAGGTTTAGGAGGTGCACAATGCCTATGTAGATCATAGCAGGCTTTTGTACACCATCCCACATGTAGGAATGTGTGTAGTTGTTAAGGGATCTACCTCTGTTCACAGAATATGTTTCCACCAGGACTGCTTGGCATATGCCAAGATTTCACAGGTGCCATCCCATGGACATACAGTCCATCACAGGTCATAGATGTGTTAATACCCTCCTCCACACTGTTGAGGTGTGCAGCACTACTGGGGTTGCTATAACTCACTGGGTGTGGCTGTTGTGGACACAACTGCCATTATTGCAGTTACTGTTGAGTCTATCCCCCCACATAGCTGTTTGTAATACTGTACAGTGTATGTAATCAGGTTGTTAGTTGTTGTTTACACCATTCACAGTAGTTGAGCACCTCACACCCTCCTAAGGGTAGGGCTATGCCACTGGCATTGGCGCACACATGTGTTACTTAGCTGAGGATCGCAGTAGAGTGGGGAGAGGGACATACACCCTGCTGTTAGCATGTTCAATGTCATCCACATTGCAGACTGCATATATAGCACTGTGTGGTTGTGCCTATCCTGTCTTGGTGGGATACATGTGTTACCTGCATGGGGACATACCTCCTTGTGTACAGTCTTGTAACTGCATGGCATCCAAACCAAAGGCACTGTGTGTTGTACCTAGACATGGCATGTGTACCACCCACACTTACTGACGTCCACTGTAGAAGGCCTGCTGACACCACTACACCCATCAGCCATGTGGCACATGAACAAACACAACACAATCAGAATAGATACTGGTGACAACAATACAACATTGTTAATTACAGCTATGATGCATCATGGCTGCACAGCTACACCTTCCAAGATAATAGCATTTCACTTTACTGACAGCATGCTACACATCATTTCATTGCAACACTGTTGTACAGTCACCCTGTGCATCAGCACCATGTTAGCCAGTCCTTGCATCAATGTTACGGATGTCAGGAAGTGGCACAGGTATCATCATATACACAGGGTGAGTTGTTAGTTTGCCAGAGGCCTAGGCTGAACCATACAATTAACAATGTGTGTGTGTATGTGTGTGTGTGTGTGTGTGTGTGTGTGTGTGTGTGTGTGTGTGTGTGTGTGTGAGGGGGCTGAGTACTGTTATGGGCCACTGGTGATGTGTATGCAGGTATGTGGTTGCCCTAGGTTCGTTGTTTATGTGTGTGTGTCTGCATGCACACAGTTCCTCCATGTGGCTTCCCTATACAGGGAATTGTGAGACAGCTGCAGACTGTACCTGGCAGGGTTTGCAGTTCACCATCTCTGGCCACAGACACGGGACCTGTGCCTGGCAGGGGTGTTACAGGCAGTATCACGTACAAAGCCAGACCGAGTACTGTCCTCCAAGTTTGACAGACGTCCACTGGATCCAGGCCCCACCTGGGACTGGCCAGGGCCACGTGCACGTGGTCTGCTATGATGGTCTGTGGACAAACCCCTGGTACTGCCACTACGGGAGCAGTTGTGACTGATTGGACATCCACAATGATTAGCTGCTGGTGTTGCTGGCAAGGGTTGGGAGGGTGGCCTAATGGTTAAGGTGTTTGCCTTACAAACACAAGGTGCAGGGTTTGAGTCTCACAAGGGATAATTGGCTAGTCTTAAAATGGCTCGCAAGGGCAACTAGCCTAGTACTAATCTATTAATCTATTAATACGTCCATGTGGCCGTCGGAACCATCCTGCCCTGTCCTGACACATGGACATGACATTGTGGATGAGATCTAATGCCCCATCCCACCGTCTATCCATGACCTCAGTGTAATTACGGATGGCACCTGCTAGGTCACGGATGCTGTCAGTTACAGAGGTGTGATGAGCCCTCTGTGTCCTTAGACACTGCCTGGTGTACCGTTCCATTCATGCCTGTGCCTCCATGACAGTCTGGAACATGCGTGTGGTTGAAATAGATGTGGCACGTCTGCCAGGGGCATGATGACCAGCAGTGCTCCGACAAGCACCCCTAAACATCTGCCTATGTGATACCCCACCAGACATCTGGCTATGGCTGCTGTGTCCTGACACACGTGCCATAGATACCACACTGTCCTGGCCAATGCCAAACATAGGCTGTCCCTCAGCTAAGGCCAATGGTAATGAGGTATGTGGAGGCAGTGTGACTGTGTGCGTGGATGGGGTGGATATGTGTGGGTTGTCAATTGGTGGCCCAGCAACAGCCCCTGACGACCCTTCTTGTGCCTCAACACACCTATCCTCATGGTCACTTTCTGTATTAGTGACATCAGATTCCATGCCGTGGGGACCCAGCCCCACCTCGCCACCTGTGAGGGGAAAACAGGGAACAGACTGTAAGACCTGCACATCACCACTAAACAGTACGCACACACACACACACACACACACACACACACACACACACACACACACACACACACACACACACACACACACACACACAGACATACACACATGCAGTCGACATACATGGCAACCCATACACACCAACTACAGACAGCTCCCGCACCCCCTTAACACACACAATAGCAGGCGATGGTACAGTACAGTATCACACACAAACCTGTAATTACACACATGTCAGCATGCAGGACATGTGGCGCTCAACAGCATGCAGTGCAACTGTAGTCAATCCCCGTTACCAACATTATACATGTCTGTGATGCATGGCTTCTGTTAGTAGGCGATGGTCCTCCCCCTGGAACTCACTGCACCCATGTCCACAGCAATAATGTGCATCTGTTCAGCACCCTGGCATGTACTGTGCACCATACCTCACAGGTGTACACACCATTGCAGGATGTGTATCTGTGTATCAGTTGTATTTCTGCTGCTGCTCACAGCCTCTGTGTGTTTCTGGATCACATGTGGACACGTGTTTAGTGAATTCTTGATGTGTATTCACAGATGTCATCATCAGTGGTGCATGTATGAGTAATAGACTACCATTAGACCGACCACAGACACAATGTACTGTACCTATGGTGAGTGTAGAGACCATTATTGACCATGATTGAGGTCTGGCTGATGTTGTCTTTGGTACACATAGGTTCATAGGTGAGTACTGGTCTATTGGTCCTGGGGCCAACATAAGCCTAGCCACAGGGGTTCCCAGCCATGTACCACCCACTAATGTTATGCCCCTGTCAGGCTGTGGCACAGGCATACTACCCAGGGTGCATTCCCCATTTCCCATCCAATTGCCAAGTGTTTCTGTAAAGAGGGCCAATGAGTAGCATTGCCTGACATGTATGGGTAGTCCATTACAAAGTGTGGGGATTCCCCAGGACAGGGCCCTATCCCTCCAGTATGTTCTGTGTAATGTGTTGATGAGGTTTAGGACCCTGGAGTGTGTGTTAGCAGAGGGAGTGGGATGTCTTTGTCTTTATATGTAGCATGTTCAACTGCTCTGTGTTTGACATAGCTGTGTATGTTGGGCAGATGTCAGCTGTGCCTGGGCAATGTGCACTGAGTGTAGCCACAGTTGTTTGAGATGGACTGTGTACTGCATGTATTTGAGGCTGGTAATACCATTAGTGAGGGGTGTGCTCTGTCAGTTCACATGTACAGCATGCATTATGGGTAGGTGTGTTAGATGTGTACATGGCCTACACCTTAGCTATGACAGGCACAGTGAATTGCCAAACAGAACCTTAAACCATACTCACCGGCAACCGGCCGCTGCCTTGCTGGTATCCCAGAGGTACCTACATTGAGATGGGGTAGAGTTGATGTCAGTGGCCACAGCTGTGGCATTGCTACAGGGTGGCTGCAATATTACAGTACAACAGCTGAAGTCCACAGTACTACAGGTTATGCATTACTGCTTATTGCTACTACACAGCAACAGACCCCACATCTCACATATGCATGATCTACCTGTACAGATGCATATACTACAGTAGTCTACTGATATGCCCTGGAACCTTACCTGCATGCTCAATGTCTGGTGTGTGTATAGCACCCACCTCCATGACTGTGCAAGTCTGTAGCTCTTGCAGGCAGGCAGGTGCTACCACGCTCATGAGCAGTCCATCCACTCTGGTGGGGGGGATGGAGGTTATACCACCCCCGTTGCAAGGTGGTCACCCCACATGGCAGGAACACGGCGACGTACTTGGCGGAGCAGTTTACTACAATGGTGGCGGACCTGCTCATATGTACGGCTGTGCATCCCCACCTCATTCACCCTGCGGACCACATCATTCCATATGGCTGTTCTCGCCTGCTGGTCCTGGCTTGTCCGTGAGAACAGCTGGTAGTTGTGGATGATGCTGGTGATTATAATCTCCTCCTCAGCAGCACTTTAGGTGGGATTCCTTGGGTACACCATACTCCCTGAAAGACATAATGATGGGAATATGCCTGAGCAACTCATATGTCAAGTTTACCATAATATAATCCCATCACCATATCAGCTCCAACATAATGTTCACACTACGCTAGTGGTATGTGTCCGGTATGTGTACCATTGGGTCATATATTGTATTGTACAACACTTTCTGCTATGTGTTTATAGACATGCTCCCTGTGGGGAACTAGAGTCACTGGGCTATTACAGGATATTTCACCTGCATGCCACTGTCACTGCCACTATGTTTCCACATATGCATGTGGTAGACCTGCTATGTGATTGCTTACACCAGTATGTGTAGGGGTTATA